>NW_025917818.1:10000-12500 GCF_019202785.1 Penaeus chinensis | reverse complement strand
GGCAATTTTTCCGATTTATCTGTCGCATTCTTTAGCGGTTGCAAAGCCGGCGTGCGCCCTCGTCCGACCGCGGCCACGGGTCGGGGGGTCAGCGGTTGGCGTTCGTTTCAGATGCCATCGCTTGAGTTAGATTTCGTTAATACATATTTCATCTGGTGGATCTTCTGTCTAGTCGCGTGGTTGATTATACTTATCGCTTTATGGTATAGGTTTAAAACTACCTGATTTTGTGATGTGATGCGATGCACTTACTGGTGGTTTGGCTGTTTTTTTTAGCAAATCTTGATGATAAACAGTCTTACCCGTGCAACTGTTACTCGGCTTCCTGTGTGTATGGGGACAGGTGATGTTGGTTCATTTCTAATATTCATTTTCTGAGGACTTTTTCTGGGGGAGGGGGATTAATTATTTTTCATGACGCTATTTCCATCTATTGTGGCACTCTCAACGACCAATGGGACTTTCTGAACTTTTTAAACACATAAATATAACCAAGTATTCCTAGTTGGTACTTTCTGGCACTTATTTTAGTTAAAAGCTCCACGTATGTATTGTCTAATGTTGAGTTTTATATACCACAGCAGATCACCTCTATCTCGAAATTGTGAAAAATTATTGTCACTCACCTATCCTCTCTCTCTCTCTCTCTCTCTCTCTCTCTCTCTCTCTCTCTCTCTCTCTCTCTATATATATATATATATATATATATATATATATATATATATGTGTGTGTGTGTGTTATATATATATATATATATATATATATATATATATATATATATATATATATATATATATATATATATATATATATACGATATAAATATGGAATTATATAAAAGATATATAAACACACACACACACACACGCACAAACACACACACACACACACATATATATATATGTATATATATATATATATATATATATATATATATATATATATATATATATATATATATATACGTATATATATGTATAAATACATTTATGTAATTATGTTTATGTAAATACATATATACATATACTCATACATTCATTTATATACACATATTCTCACTTATGTAGCGCTATAACAGATCATATATAAATATATGTGTATATATATATATATATATATATATATATATATATATATATATATATATATATATATATGTATATATATATATACATATATACATATATATACATATATATATATATATATATATATATATATATATATATATATATATATATATATATATATTTATAATCTGTTATAGGGCACATATTCTCACCTATGTAGCGCTATAACAGATCATATATATATATATATATATATATATATATATATATATATATATATATATATATATATATATATATATATATATATATATATATATACATATATATATATATATATATATATATATATATATATATATATAAATATATATATATATATATATATATATATATATATATATATAAAACATAAGGAAGTGGTAAAGCGCTGGTTCTGTAATGAGAAGGTCGTCGGTTCTGGCCTTCTCATCCCTTTCAGTTGACGTCAGCATAACAGGTCGAAGTCGCATCATCCCGCTACTTACTAAGCATATTTTTTATGACATATATATATATATATATATATATATATATATATATATATATATATATATGTATGTATGTATGTATTATATGTATATACACACCCACACACACACAAATATATATGTATATATATATATATATATATATATATATATATATATATATATATATATGTCATAAAAAATATGTTTAGTAAGTAGCGGGATGATGCGACGTCGACCTGTTATGCTGACGTCTACTGAAAAGGATGAGAAGGCCAGAACCGACGACCTTCTCATTACAGAGCCAGCGCTATACTACTACCTTATGTCTTATATATATATATATATATATATATATATATATATATATATATATATATATATATATATATATATATATATATATATATATATATATATATATATAAATATATATATATATATATATATATATATATATATATATATAAATATATATATATATATATATATATATATATATATATATATATATATAAATATATATATATATAATATATATATATATATATATATATATATATATATATATATATATATATATATATATATATGATATGTTATAGCGCTACATAAGTGAGAATATGTGCCCTATAACAGATTATAAATATATATATACATATACACACACACACACACGCACACACATACACACACACAGATTTACATAAATACAACTTTAGTATCACTTTTAATAAATCTAGTTTTACAATGTGTGTTTTTCTACCATAGTATGAACACGATAGTGTTTTATCTTACATATATATGTATGTGTGTGTGCGTGTGTGTGTGTATGTATGTATATTTATCTACATTCATTTATTTATAAACAGACATACATACACACACACATGCACATTTATGAAGGGTAAAACACTACC
>NW_025917818.1:0-2500 GCF_019202785.1 Penaeus chinensis | reverse complement strand
TATTTCTGACCAAGGTTAACTGGCCACTCTCGAACTTTATGCTCCTCTCGAAATTTTAGTTCTGTTAGTATATATGCTTGTGTTTTATATATATATATATATATATATATATATATATATATATATATATATATATATACATATATACATATATATGTAATTGTGTGCATATATTTTTATATGAAAGATGGAATAATGCAATACCTCATTGATATAGATGTATAACAATCCTCCCTGACCTTTAGTACTGGCTCTCCGGTCTCATACCCGGAGTGACCAAGGTTCGAGGCCAGGTCAGGGAGGATTGTTATACATAGTTTTGTATATATGAAGGGATAAGGAGTGAAAGAGAAGTGACAATGTCAGAAATAAGGTCAAACGGCAGTTGGGAACCATTAGCCTATGTGAAGCTTAACGACTGCAAGTAGTGAATGAGTATGCGAGTCGATGTGTGAATGAAGCCCCATGAAGCAGTGACGTATGTAAGGAAGTGTGCATTCGAATGAAATGAAATGTTGAAAGGGTGAATGAATAGAGAATGTCTTGTGCATATTTTTTTCTTTACAAAATAGTTTTCCCCCTGAAAATATTGTAATGATGTTGAAATAAGTGACCTAATAAAATACGGACAATTTTTGATGTGACCATAGAAAAAAAATAGATATAGAAAATAAATGGAAAATATGACCAAACTAATAAAGGAAATTATGTGAAGAAGAAAAGAAAAGAAAAGAAAACAAAAATAGACGAAACAAGATATGAAAATAAATTAGTATCGAATGACACGGGGATTCCTCCAGTGTGACGTCCCATTCACATTCAGACAGCTGCCCCGACGAGACATACCCACCCGAGGGGGTCACAGCCACTAGCGTATTAGAAACATCCTCCGGTTTCTGGTGTGGAGTGGAAAAGTGTCGTACTACGTCACAAGTACGCCCGTACGAAACCGCACGCGTGAGGCGTGAGGCGAGAGGCGTGAGGCGAGAGGCGAGAGGCCAGAGGCGAGAGGCGAGAGGCGAGACGCGAGAGGTGCGAGTCGAAGAGGCGTGAGGAAAGATCTGCAAGATTAAAAAAAAGTGAGGAAAAGTGAGGCTGAAGCTACAAACACTCGGACGTTACGTGTGAAAAAGTGTGAACATTGCAAACAATTATTGGTCACAAAGTGCAATATAATAGGGGCAATTAAAACATTTCATTAATTATTTTGTTGATTTAAATTTTTTTCTGTATTTCTATTTTTTTCTGTATTTTTATATTTCTTTCTGTATTTTTATATTTTTTTCTGTATTTTTATTTTTTTTCTGTATTTTTATTTTTTTTTCTGTATTTTTATATATTTTTTCTGTATTTTTATATTTTTATCTGTAACATTTGTTTTTTTATATTGTGTGCATGAATTTCAGCAATAAATCTGGATAGAAATAGTGTCTCCTTTAAGACCAATTGTTAAACTGAGCAACACAGTAGAGGTTGTACTGCAAGACTTCTGCTGATTAAGTAATTAAGATCAACCTTTACATATATATGTGTGTATGTATATATATAAATATATATATACATTTATATATATATATATATATATATATATATATATATATATATATATATGTGTGTGTGTGTGTGTGTGTGTGTGTGTGTGTGTGTGTGTGTGTGTTTGTCTGTGTATGTATGTGTGTCTGCACATATATATATATATATATATATATATATATATATATATATATATATATATATATATATATATATATATATATATATATACACAAACACATTCAAACAGGTACATATACGTATATATTACTTATCCATATATCCATACACATATAGATAAACAAACACATACACACGCACACATATATATTATTTATGCCTGTATTCATACACACATACGGAAACAAACACAGACACACACGACACATATATATATACTTATATAGACATATACAATTGTGTATGTATATACAGGTACACACACACACACACACACACATACACATATATATATGTATATATATATATATATATATATATATATATATATATATATATATATATATATATATATATATATATATGTATGTAAACACTTGTCTGTGTTTTTGAGTGAGGTTTACTTATCCATTATTTTTTTCTATTGATGTTTCCTGCGTACCCCGTGTGTTATTCATAGAGCGGAAGCGCCACTGAGCAGGGCTCTTTATATAGTTCCCCTCAAAAATGTATGTGGAAATATATTTCTTTTTGCTATATGCCTCTTTGTAAGGGCCCCTGACCTCTCATTCCTTTTGGTCTTGCTAATAAGGATCAATAAAAAAATAATATAATACTCCACAGTCGATTACAGCGACATAATCACACACACACATATGAATGTATATGCACACACATATAAATATATATATATATATATATATATATATATATATATATATATATATATATATATATATATATATATATATATATATTTATGCAAATCCAGTTCTATATTTACGGA
>NW_025917817.1:12500-15000 GCF_019202785.1 Penaeus chinensis | reverse complement strand
GGCGGGGCGGACAGAAGGTAGAAAGAATTGAGAAAAAAATTAAGAAGTGGATGGTAGAAAAGGAAGAAGTGGAGGGGAAAGAAGGAAGGAGATAAATAGGAGGAGGGCGGAGAGGAAGGGAAAATGAGAGAAAGAAGGAAGGGAGGAGAGAGGGGGAGGAGGGACAGTGAGGAGATAAGGAGCGGAGTGAAGATGGGAGAAGGAAGGGCGGAGGGAGCGGAGAAAGAAGGGAGAAGGAAGGGAGGAGGGAGCGGAGAAGGAAGGGCGGAGGGAGCGGAGAAAGAAGGGAGAAGGAAGGGAGGAGGGAGCGGAGAAGGAATGGAGAAGGGGGGGGGGAGAAGGAAGGTAGGGAGCCGAAGAGGCAGAGAAGGGGGCGTAGAAATGTCACCCTATGCTGCGGCCGCGACAGACGTTGCATTTTCGTCTGGGTGCAATGATCAATACTCAGTCGCCATCGTTATCGTCATCGGCGTGTTCACCGTTATCGTCATCATCATTGTGGTCGCCGGCGTCATTTATATATATATATATATTTTTTTTTTTTTTGGGGGGGGAAAGAGAAAAAAGACTAACAAATAAAGAGTAAGCAAGACGAAAGGGAAAATGAGAAGAAAAAAAGACAGACAGACAGAGGGAGCGACACAAAAGACTGGCAGACAAGTAAGAAGCCGGGCAGGTATGCAGACAAATCCGCACGGACACAGACGGACATCAGACACACACACACACACACACACGTACACGCGCACACACACGTACACGCGCACACACACGTACACGCACACACACACGTACACGCACACACACACGTACACGCGCACACACACGTACACACGCGCACACACGTACACGCGCACACACATGTACACGCGCACACACACGTACACGCGCACACACACGTACACGCGCACACACACGCACACGCGCACACACACACACGTACACGCGCACACACACGTACACGCGCACACACACGTACACGCGCACACACACGTACACGCGCACACACACGTACACGCGCACACACACGTACACACGCGCACACACACGTACACGCGCACACACACGTACACGCGCACACACACGTACACGCACACACACACGTACACGCGCACACACACGTACACGCGCACACACACGTACACGCGCACACACACGTACACGCACACACACACGTACACGCACACACACACGTACACGCGCACACACACGTACACGCGCACACACACGTACACGCACACACACACGTACACGCGCACACACACGTACACGCACACACACACGTACACGCGCACACACACGTACACACGCGCACACACGTACACGCGCACACACATGTACACGCGCACACACACGTACACGCGCACACACACGTACACGCGCACACACACGTACACGCGCACACACACGTACACGCGCACACACACGTACACGCGCACACACACGTACACGCGCACACACACGTACACGCGCACACACACGTACACGCGCACACACACGTACACGCGCACACACACGTACACGCACACACACACGTACACGCGCACACACACGTACACGCGCACACACACGTACACGCGCACACACACGTACACGCGCACACACACGTACACGCACACACACACGTGTACACGCACACACACACGTACACGCGCACACACACGTACACGCGCACACACACGTACACGCACACACACACACGTACACGCGCACACACACGTACACGCGCGCACACACGTACACGCGCACACACACGTACACGCGCACACACACGTACACGCGCACACACACGTACACGCGCACACACACGTACACGCGCACACACACGTACACGCACACACACACGTACACGCGCACACACACGTACACGCACACACACACGTACACGCGCGCACACACGTACACGCGCGCACACACGTACACGCGCGCACACACGTACACGCGCACACACACGTACACGCGCGCACACACACACACACACAGACATCACCTAAACAAGGGATGGAGGTTAAGACTACATAAATAGAAGAAAAACAAAACTAGAAAGCATTTGGCACTTATTCCAACGAAGGAAGAACATAAAGATAAGAAGAGAGAAAACTGAAATGCAGGAAAACATGCTAAACAGAAAGAAAGGAGGTGAGAAAAAAGGGGGAGAGTGAAAAAAAAGAAGAAGATAAGAAAAGAAAACAGAAGAAACAGAAAAAGAGGAAAGAAAAAAAAGGAGAAAAATATAAAGAAAGGAAAAGAAAAATAAAAAAATAAAAAAAAAGAAACAAAGAGGAAAAAAAAAAAAAAAAGAGAAAAGAAAAAGAAAGAAAGAAAAAGAGGGAAATCCACCAAGTACACAAGTACTCCCCCTCTCTTCACCCCCCTCTACCCCCTACCCCCACCCCCCCACTCTCACCCCCACGCCCTGCCTCTAGGACAACGAAGATGGAAAAAAATACGAAGAAAGAGGAAGAGAGCGAAAATGATAACGACGAAGAAAACAAACAGA
>NW_025917817.1:2500-7500 GCF_019202785.1 Penaeus chinensis | reverse complement strand
GGGAAGAGGGGAGGGGAAGAAGGGAGGGGAAGAAGGGAGGGGAAGGGGGAGGGAAGAAGGGATAGGAAGAGGGGAGGGGAAGAGGGGAGGGGAGGGGAGAGGAAGGGGGAAGGGAGGGGAAGAGGGGAGGGGAAGAAGGGAGGGGAAGAAGGGAGGGGAGGGGAGAGGAAGAGGGGATAGGAAGAGGGGATAGGAAGAGGGGAGGGGAAGAAGGGAGGGGAAGGGAAGAGGGGAGGGGAAGAAGGGAGGGGAAGAAGGGAGGGGAAGGGGGGAGGGGAAGAAGGGATAGGAAGAGGGGAGGGGAGGGGAGAGGAAGGGGGAAGGGGAGGGGAAGAGGGGAGGGGAAGAAGGGAGGGGAAGGGGGGAGGGGAAGGGAGAGGAAGAGGGGATAGGAAGAGGGGAGGGGAAGAAGGGAGGGGAAGGGAAGAGGGGAGGGGAAGAGGGGAGGGGAAGGGAAGAGGGGAGGGGAGGGGAGAGGAAGGGGGAAGGGGAGGGGAAGAAGGGAGGGGAAGGGGGGAGGGGAAGAAGGGAGGGGAAGAAGGGAGGGGAGGGGAGAGGAAGAGGGGATAGGAAGAGGGGAGGGAAGAAGGGAGGGGAAGGGAAGAGGGGAGGGGAGGGGAGAGGAAGGGGGAAGGGGAGGGGAAGAGGGAGGGGAAGAAGAGAGGGGAGGGGAGAGGAAGGGGGAAGGGGAGGGGAGAGGAAGGGGAGGGAGGGGAAAGGGATGGGGGGAAGGGGAGAGGGGAGGGGAAGGGATGGGGGGAAGGGGAGGGAAGGAGGAGGGGAGTGGAGGGGAGGGGGGAGGGGAAGGGGAAGGGGAGAGGAAGGGGGGAGGGGAAGGGATGGGGGAAGGGGAGAGGGGAGGGGAGAGGAAGGAGGGAAGGGGAAGGAGGGAGGGGAGGGGAGAGGAAGGGAGGAAGGGGGGAAGGGGGAGGGGAGAGGAAGGGGGGGAGGGAAGACGAAGGGGGGAGGGAGGGGGGAGGGGAGGGGGGGAGGGGAGGGGAGGGGGAAATGCGGGGGTTCCTCTGAATCGGCCCAATCAGGCTTGCTTTCGCGAAAATACCTGCCGCGCGTCAAACTTCCCGGTGGAAAATTGAGGAGGGGGAAATCTGGTGTCAATTATTCGCGAGATTGGCGTGTTTGTCGTCTCAAAGAGGCCAATGGGTTATGTCCCGCGCTCTTTTGCTCGCTCGCTCTCGCTCTCGCTGTCTGTCTGTCTGTCTGTCTGTCTGTCTGTCTGTCTGTCTGTCTCTCTCTATCTATCCCTCATTTTTTTCATAATCTCTTTATTTCCTTTTCTTTCGCTCTTTTACTCTCTAGAATCCCCCCTCCCCCCCCCCCAAAAAAAAAAATATATATATATACATACACATACATATATATGTGTGTGTGTGTGTGTGTGTGTGTGTGTGTGTGTGTGTGTGTGTGTGTGTGTGTGTGTGTGTGTGTCTGTGTGTGTCTGTGTGTATATATGTATACATATATATATATAAATATATATAAATAAACAATGAGCAATACTAAAACGTGATTCACGGCCGCCCGCCCCTTCCCTCGCCGCCCGTGCTATTCACTAATTCCCGTTTATCGGCCATTATGCGTCGCTTGCATTATCGGCCGCAAATTGGATTCGCCTTTTCGATCGATATCCGTTGCTGTTAGGTCTTGAGGTCTATCGCTGCTGCTGCTGCTGTTGTTGTTAATAATATTATCACTGTTATTGTTACTATTATCGTTACTCTTGTTGTGGTGGTTGGTACTATCATTATTATCATTAGTATTAATAGTAGCAGGATCAAAATTCACCACCACTGTTAACATCACTATGATTGTTGTTATAACTATCACGACGATGATAAACATAGAAAACCACAATTATAATTATCATTACAATAATTACTGTCACCATTACCGTTATTATCAACAACCATTTTCACTATCAACACAATAGTTAACGCAACAATCATATTTATCATTACAATCATTACTGTCATCATTACCATTATTATCAATAACCATTTTCACTATCAACACAATAGTTAACGCAACAATCATATTTATCATTACAATCATTACTGTCATCATTACCATTATTATCAACAACCATTTCCACTATCAACACAATAGTTAACGCAACAATCATATTTATCATTACAATCATTACTGTCATCATTACCATTATTATCAACAACCATTTTCACTATCAACACAATAGTTAACGCACCATCACTATCAGAAGCTGTTACCACCACCACCGCCACCCTTATGAGCGTCCACACTTCCATCCCTTTTATTCACTTAATGATGCAACATCTTTAATTAATTTCCCAATACTTTTTAATAAGGGAGGCCGAAAGGGAGAGCGAGAGAGAGAGAGAGAGAGAAAAGGAGGAGGTTGGAAAAAGGTGAAAAGTTTGGGGGGTGGGGGGTAAGGGTAGGAGGATTGGGGGAGGGGGGGGTGGAAGGGAGGCAGAACGGGGGAGGGAGAAAGAAGAAATGGAGAGAGAGAGAGAGAGAGAGAGAGAGAGAGAGAGAGAGAGAGAGAGAGAGAGAGAGAGAGAGAGAGAGAGAGAGAGAGAGAGATGTATGTGAACGTGTATTATATATATATATAGATAGATAGATAGATAGATATAGATATATATATATTATATATATATATCAATACATGTGTACGAGTACGTTAATGTTTCTATCAAGCTAATTACTAATCTATCCATCTATCTATTTATCTCTTTACCTATATACGTGTGTTTATATATACATACATTTATATAGGCCATACATACATACATAAATACACACACACACACACACACACAAACACACATAAATATAATTGAATATATATCGATCAATTCATTTATACATACAGGCTACATCGGCACGTATGTACGCACATTTACATAACATAGGTATTAAATGCCGGAGACGAACACGAAGCTGATCAAACGACCGAAGCGAAAGGCAGGAGCGCCCGAGCAGGACACCAGACAGACAGACAGACAGGCCGACCACAAACCAAAACAAGAGTGAGAGATAAACAAGAGGAATGGAACAAGTTCAACAAATCGCCAAAGTACAAGGCGGGTGAGGGGTGAAGGGTGGGGTGGGGGGTGGGGGAAGGGGGGGGAGGACTTGGGTTAGGTGAATGGGAGGATGGGAGGGGTGAGGTGGTAGGAGGTAGGGGGTAGGGGTTAGGGCTTGAGGGGGGTAGAGGGGAGGAGGGTGACGGGGTTAGGGGCAAGTGTAAGAAGGGAGGTAGGGGTTAGATGCAAAGATAGGGGTAGAGGGTAGGGGGAATGGGGGCGGAGGAGGAGGGGGGGGGAGACGAAGGAAGAGGGAGACGAGGAAAGGAGAGCGAATGACCCCGTACTTCACCAAGTGATGAACGAGCGTCGACTGTCATTACGAGCCCCCCCCCCCCGCCCCCTCTCCCGTCTTAACTTCCTTTCCCCCTTTATCTTAGACTCCCCCTCCCCCCTCCTTCCTACCTCCCCCCCGCTCTGCCGATCTCCTCTCCTTCCCCTTTCCTTTCCCCCTTTTCCTCTCTTCTCTTCTCCCCGTTCTCCCTTACACCTTCTTTCCCATTTACCTTGCTCCCCTTCCATTCCCCTACTTCCCTCCCCGTTTCCCCTTACACCCTCCTCCATCACCCTCCCTTCCCATCCTTTAACCTTACACCCATCTCTCCCCCCCCTCCCCCTACCTCTACCTTACTCCACCCCTTCCCCTTTCTCCCTCACGCCTCCCCTCCTTCCTCCCCACCACCCTACACCCCCTCTATCTTACGCTTCCCTCCTCCCCAACTTCTACCCTACATCCCCCTCCCCCACTACCCTACACTCCCCCTACACTCCCCCTACCCACCAACCTACACCCACCCCCCACCCGCCCACTCACCTCGCTCGGGTCGGCGATGAGCTCATTTGCATAAGGAGCGCTCGCTGACTTTGGCCCGGGTCAAAACAGCGATAAACCCACGCGCGGATTTAGACGACACCCGCTCCTCTATCCACTTCCCTTATCGATTTCCTCGTCTATCGATTTCCTCGTCTATCGATTTCCTCGTCTATCGATTTCTTCGTCTATGAACTTCCTCGTCTATCGATTTCCTCGTCTATCGATTTCTTCGTCTATGAACTTCCTCGTCTATCGATTTCTTCGTCTATCAACTTCCCTTAATTTCTTTTCTCTTCATTCCGCTACTTTATCCCCACCCCCTTCCACCCTTCATCTATTAACCTGTCTTATCAGTAGGTTTATCCATTCATCCACCTGTCGACCCACCTATCCATCCTATATATAATGCACAAATACTCTGCCTACCTCTCTTCTTATCCGTCCACCCATCCATCCATATATCCACCTTCCTATCTCTTCATTCGCGCTCTATTCACCCAGCCATCCGTCTATCCACTTTCCCGTCTATCCAATTTACCCACCTATCTACTTTTCTATATACCCATACATCCCTCTACCTATCCACCCACCCACCTATCCTATCCACCCCCATCCCCCTACCTATACTCCTTCCCACCTATTCACCCACAATCCTACCCACCCACCTATCCTATCCACCCCTCATCCCCCTACCTATCCTCCTACCCATCCACTCACCTAACCTACCCACCCACCTTCCCACCTATCCTACCCATTCAGCTCCCCACCTCCCCACCTCCCCACCTACCCACCTCCCCACCAACCCACCCACTCACCTATCCTCCCACCTCCCCACCCACCCACCTCCCCACCCACCCACCCACCCACCTCCCCACCCACCCACCCACCCACCTCCCCAGCTCCCCACCCACCCACCTCCCCACCCACCCACCTCCCTCCCCAGCTCCCCAGCTCCCCACCCACCCACCTACCTCCCCACCTCCCCACTCACCTATTCTACCCACCCACCCCACCCACGCCCAAGACGAGCTATTTGCGCCTGGCCCAGGGTCAACACGCCGCCCACCGAACAGCGCACGCAAACATTCCTTCAGACCTGA
>NW_025917816.1:0-5146 GCF_019202785.1 Penaeus chinensis | reverse complement strand
AGAAGTGAATGGGAAAAAAAGCAGAAGATGAGAAGGATTGGGAAAAAGGGAATTAGTGAAATGTTTAAGGTAAAAAATGTGTTGTGCATATTGTGCGATATACATACAGACATACATCTATATACAACACACGAACCACACGCAAACACACGCACACATGCATACACACACACACACACACACACACATATATATAAATATATTTATTAAAATATATAATATATATATATATATTTTATTTATATTATGTGTGTGTGTGTTTGTGTATACTATATATATATATATATAATATTTATATTTTATATGTATGTTATATATATGTATATTTTGGGGGTATTTATATATATATACTATAAATATGTGTGTGTATGTATAATATATATATATATTATATAATATTGTGTGTGTGGTGTGTGTGTGTGTGTTTGGTGTGTATGGGGGTGTGTGTTTTTTGTGTGTATGCGTGTGTGTGTGTATGTTATATTATATATATATATATATATATATATATATTATATATAATTTATATATATATATATATGGGTTAATGTGTGTGTGTGTGTGAAACAAATACATCAGTGAGATTATTCATCCTTTCATCTCTCTAAAAAAAAAAAAAAAACACCAATTAGTCACCCAGGCAATTTCCCTTCACCCCCCCCCTTCCCCCTCATCCGATTTATCCCCTTCCCCCCTCTTCCCCTTCCTACCCCCTCCTTCCCCTCCTCTCATACCCTCCACCTTTCTATTCACAGTGAAGAAAAACGAAAATTAAAATGCAATTGAAACGTTTTAAAAATAATCTAACTCGACCGCTAAAACTAATGACTCCTCAGACATTTATTTCAATAATGATAATTAATAAAAAAAATCGAAAATCAGACGTTTAAAACTGGCTCTCCCTCAAAAGTACCGATCGCTAAAACGTTCATTCCGAATAAAAGATAGAATCGTCCATTAAAAAAAAAAAATATATATATATATATCCCTCCTGAATTTTTTTAGACAAAATAGAACTAAAATAAAACATTTAGAGCTATCCCTCCCCTAAATATCTAGATGTACTCGCCACTAAAACGGCTATTAACTAAAATACAAATTCGGACTATGAAAACAAATCATTCCTCAAATATTTATGACAAAAAAAGGCTAAAATCAAACATTTACAGCTACCCTTCCCTTAAATATCTAAATGTACCGACCACTAAAACAGACTCCGACTATTAAAATTAATCACTCCTCAAACATTTATGGCAAAATTGTATAAATCAAATAATAATGATAAAATATTAAACGTTTCCAGCCATTCTTCACTCAAAATCAAACGTTTCCAGTCACTCTTCCCTCAAAATCAAACATTTCCAGTCACCCTTTCCCTCAAAATCAAACGTTTCCAGTCACCCTTCCCTCAAAATCAAACGTTTCCAGTCACCCTTCCCTCAAAATCAAACGTTTCCAGTCACCCTTCCCTCAAAATCAAACGTTTCCAGTCACCCTTCCCTCAAAATCAAACGTTTCCAGCCACCCTTCCCTCATAATCAAACGTTTCCAGCCACCCTTCCCTCAAAATCAAACGTTTCCAGCCACCCCTCCCTCAAAATCAAACGTTTCCAGCCACCCCTCCCTCAAAATCAAACGTTTCCAGTCACTCTTCCCTCAAAATCAAACATTTCCAGTCACCCTTCCCTCAAAATCAAACGTTTCCAGTCACCCTTCCCTCAAAATCAAACGTTTCCAGCCCTTCTTCCCTCAAAATCAAACGTTTCCAGCCACCCTTCCCTCAAAATCAAACGTTTCCAGCCACCCTTCCCTCAAAATCAAACGTTTCCAGCCACCCCTCCCTCAAAATCAAACGTTTCCAGCCACCCCTCACTCAAAATCAATCGTTTCCAACCACCCTTCCCTCAAAATCAAACGTTTCCAGCCACCCCTCCCTCAAAATCAAACGTTTCCAGCCACTCCTCCCTTAAAAGCAAACGTTTCCAGCACCCCTCACTCAAAATCAATCGTTTCCAACCACCCTTCCCTCAAAATCAAACGTTTCCAGCCACCCCTCCCTCAAAATCAAACGTTTCCGGCCACCCTTCCCTCAAAATCAAACGTTTCCAGCCACCCCTCCCTCAAAATCAAACGTTTCCAGCCACTCCTCCCTCAAAATCAAACGTTTCCAGTCACCCTTCCCTCAAAATCAAACGTTTCCAGTCACCCTTCCCTCAAAATCAAACGTTTCCAGTCACCCTTCCCTCAAAATCAAACGTTTCCAGCCACCTCTCCCTCAAACGTTTAAACGATCTGGCATCCACATGAACGCCTCCCCCTCCGCCTCGCATGCACTGTCACGCAACGCTGTCATTACTCCGACGATTGCTCCGGCGTCCCCAGGGGGTCGTAAAGCCACCTGTCTTAGGGGTGGGGGGGGGGGTTGATCTATTGCACATAGGGGAAGCGGCGAGACAAAAGACGTATGGCGTGACTCACGAAATTCGAATCGATTATCGTCCGTTTTTTCTCTCCTCTCCTCGTGGTTCTGCTGTGTTTCTCCCTGTGTTTTGTTCGATTCCCTTCTCTTCACGTGGTTTTATTTGATCTTTCTCTTTTTCCTTCAGGTTTTATTCGGCTTTCCTCTTCTTATGTTTTCTCTTTTCTTCATGCTCCTCTCCCTTTTCTCCCAGTCTTATGAAGACCCTTTCCCTTTCTCATGAATATATCATATCTCTCTCCCTTTCTCACTCTTTTATTTCCTCTCCCCATGTAAGTATAAGAAAACGTACATACATCCACGTTATACATTAGACGTGTCTTGTACTACAGGCCCTTGCATGAATGATACAACATACCCGCCCTTCACTGTACAAAAAAGAGGTCCTCCCAGCGGGGTGAATCTCGGGAAAGGGTGTGAGTATTGATATCTATATTGTTGGTGAGCGAGGGTACCTCTCTAGGATGGAAGGGTGGAGGGAAAAGGGTGATGATGATGAAGAAGGGTGAGGGAAAGACCGCACGAACGTCGGGTTTCCTCGCTAAAATAAAAGGGTTCTGTAAAAAAGAGAGAGAGAAAAAAGGAAGTGAATATTATGAGAGTATTATGAGTAAGCCCCGTTGAAAGTACAAGGGATCAGCTTATAAACTTTTGACTTTATAGAGGCGCCCGAGGAAAAGGTAGACCAGATTTTCAACATCAGTCTGAAAAATGATATGGTACATTATAAATTGAAATGTCACTTTACTATAAAAGGGTAAAGGCAGAAGGGTGGTTGAGAAAGATACACACACACACATACATACACACACACACATATATATATGTGTGTGTGTGTGTGTGTGTGTGTGTGTGTGTGTGTGTTTGTGTGTATGTATATATATATATATATATATATATATATATATATATATATATATATTTATATATATATATATATATATATATATATATATATATATACATATATATATATATTACGATACATATATTTATTTTGAAGACGAGTGTGTGTGCCGAAAAGGCAAAATAGATAAATAAATAAATAAAGTTTTAAAAAATGTGTATATAAAGAACAGAAACAAAAAAAATGTCCTATTCATCTGGATATATATTTTTTTTAGTTAACAAAGTCGATTCAAAGGGAGGATTTTAGGATGAGTATTTTCTCTTTCTGGTTGTCCGTTTGTTTGTCTGTCTATGGATAAAGAAGAGAGAGAGAGAGAGAGAAGGAGGGAGAAGGAGAGAGAGAGAGAGAGAGAGAGAGAGAGAGAGAGAAAGAGAGAGAGAGAGAGAGAATGAGGAAGAAGGAGAGAGAGAGACAGAAGGAGAGAGAGAGAGAGAAGGGGAGAGAAGGAGAGAAGGAGAGAGAGAAAGAGAGAGTGAGAGAAGGAGAAAGAGAGAGAAGGAGAGAGAGAGAAGGAGAGAGAGAGAGGGGGGGAGGGAGAAAGAGAGACAAAGGTATATTGATAGAAAGGTTGATATATAGGTTGATAGATAGATAGATAGATAGACAAAGAGAAAGAGAGACTAAAAAGAGAGAGAGAGAGAGAGAGAGAGAGAGAGAGAGAGAGAGAGAAAGACAGACAGACAGACAGACAGACAGACAGACAGAGGTTGAGAGAAACAGACAGATCAAATAAGAAATACCCACAAAAAAAGAGAGAAAGAAAGAAAGAAAACAAACACACGAAAAGGAAAGAAAAAAGAAAGAAAAAAAAGAAAGAAAAAAGAGAAAAAAAAAAAAATTAAGAATCAAAAAAATACATATATAGCTAAAGGCTCTCTTTTACCCCTTCTATCACCCGGCATCATGTTGAAAGTAACGATAGATGTCCTGATTGCAAGTGGCAGCTTTTCATTTCAACCGGAAACTCAAACCAACTTTTAATCTGATTACCTTTCCTACTTATTGTTTGCTTGTTTCTTTTGTTTCTCTGGCCTCGTCGGATATCAATTTTTTTATTATTATTATCTTTATTATCTTATTTTCGTTTGTCTGTTTTGTTTGTTTGTTTGTATGTATTCTGTCGGTCTGTTTATCTGTCCGTTTATCTAAATCGGTGTCTATTTTTTCTGTGTTGCTATCTCTTCTATTCTCCCTATATATCTTTTTCTTTCTGTTCTCTCTCTCTCTCTCTCTCTCTCTCTCTCTCTCTCTCTCTCTCCTCTCTCTCTCTCTCTTTCTCTCTCTCTCTCCTCTCTCTCTTCTCTCTTCTCTCTTCTCTCTCTCTCTCTCTCTTTCTTTCTCTCTCTCTCTCTCTCTCTCTCTCTCTCTCTTCCTAACCCCTCCCCTCTCTATCTCTGTCTATCTATCTTTCTCTCTCTCTCTCTCTCTCTTACTCTCTCTCTCTCTTTCCCTTTAAATCCTCTCTCTCTCTAACTTCTCTCTCTTCTCTCTCCTCTCTCTTCTCTCTCTCTCTCACTCTCTCTCTCTCTCTCTCTTTCTTTCTCTCTCTCTCTCTCTCTCTCTCTCTCCCCTCCCTCCTTCCCTCCTCCCCCTTTGCTTTCCTCGTCACAGTAGATTATTCTTCTCGTCCCTCACCGTCAGTCCATTTCCTCATTTTCCTCACACCTTGTTCAATTTCCCCTTCCCCCTCCCCCCCAAAAAAACTAATTTTCCCCTCACACCCTATCGTATTGGGTTTCTTTCTCTCTCTCTTTTCT
>NW_025917815.1:0-10739 GCF_019202785.1 Penaeus chinensis | reverse complement strand
TATCTGTGAACAGACCCAATCTCTCTTTAAAACCCTTGGTGATTGGGTGAAGAAAACTAAAAACGGCTGACTTTGAGCGCGGGAGTCGGTTACATAAGCCAAATCACTGGCTCGTAGCGCTTTGGCGCGCCGCCATGGCGTACAGCCGCACGCCAATTTTGTGAGGTTATTTTGACACCTATTCGGCGTGACCCGTTGGTTAGGGGGGCTTAAGCCTTTGGTTTGATGTGTATAGCTATTTGGCAGGTCTTTTAGTTGGCTAGAGGTGTAGAAGTATAATTTTGGGTTAATGTAGAAGATCCGGTACCTTCATTGCAGTATTCGGATATATTTCTGTTCTTCCTACTTGGTATTTAAAGTTATTGCAAGGGCTACTTGTATTGCTGTTCAGATGTATAACTACCATCATTTGCTTAGATAATACAAAAATTTATTTTACCTTTGTTTGATAAGCATAAATATTTTGTAAAACTTTTCATTTTATAGATCTTTTTGTAGATTACATTATATGTTTTATTTAGAAAGTCAGGAACTAACATTATTAATTTTTCTCTTGCTTCCTTTTTATTTGGAACATATTCAGAGGAATGGAAAAAAAAGGAAAAAAAAAAAAAACTTAACCCTATGACAATATTAGTAATTGTAGTTAATTACAGGGTATCATGTTCAGTAATGAAGGGGGGTGAGAGAATTCATGAAGTTTGATAATTAATCTCCTGAAGTTACAACATTCCAAAGCAGTACTGTCCACTGTAGTTTAAAAAAGAAAGTTTTGCAAACTTGATTGCTCCACCAGTAATCTGTCACAAGGAGTCATTTAGTAGGCCCAGTAACTGCACTGATGTTCCTATCCTTGGAATATATGGGATGAAACTTTATTTTTTAAAAACTAATAATGAAAATTATCTCTCAGCAAATCAAGGAAAAGGGTAAACGGGCAAGATAGGTAGACTAATATTTAACTCTTGGTGGATAAGTACTTGTGAGGTCTTCTGTGTATAAACACAATTAATAAATGGAGATTACCATGATTAAGGATGTATTTTGCCAACTACAGTCAGGAGTTTGTGGGAGGTCCTAGAATTGATTTAGCTTTTAGTGAACTGTTTAGGCAGTAGGTACCTGCACTTTATCATAATGAAGCTGACAAGTTTGTCATCAGATGCAAATGGTTAATGCTTCCAATGAATTACAATATTATAAATATTAAACAGAATGAAAGTCTTTGTAACAAATCTGTTAATCTTATTATAATTTTTAGCTAATTCGATTCGTGGTAATTTGTTGCCTGTGGATTACATATGCTGTGTAGGATATCAGATAGTTGAGTAATAACTACCATATTGAATTGATTTTTGTTATGATTGGACATATCCGTGTAGTAAAGAATGCTTAATAGCTGCACTTCTAGACAATGTAATGCCTGCTGTGAAGTTTCCCAAAGTTCAGCGAGTGTATTGGAGGAAGCTGACAGTGCAATGTGGAAACTTAGTGATTGTTGTTTAACTAATGTATGTGGTGCCTATTGAAGATTTCCAGCCTTCAAATCTATTCAAAAGCTTCCTTTAGTGGGCTCTCTTTTTTGAGGAAAACATCTGGTCATCTAATCCAGATAAAAAGTGAACCATGTCAGATATTTATTTATTTATTTATTTTATATTATTATTTTTTTTTATGTTGAGTATTAAATTTGCCTTCTGTTCTTTCATAATCTTTACTCCATTGGGGGAGGAGGTTGGGGAGAAGTGTCTACCCCCCCCCCCATCTGTTTCCAGCTGTGTATTGAGACAAAGTCAATAGGAGGATTTTTAAATTTCTTTTTCAGTATAAGAAGCTTTTATTCCACCAATTGGATCTTTAACTGCATTGCTCTTTCCAGTGGTAAATTGTTATTGTATGGTACAATATTGGAACCAAAACAAAACTAAAATCTCTTGATTACTCTTTTATTTATTTATATTTTTATTACATCTTATTTAGTACACCTACTGATGTTCTAAAGTGTAGCATTTACTTGGGGGTCTCATTGTAAAGCAAATTTCATATGTAAATGTTTTCAAAATTTACAGTAAGAAAGAAAAATTCAAAATTCTATGTTAATCAGGCACTGACGGTATTAGAATCTCCGACATCATAGTCTCTGTGATATTTGGCACTGTCCTGTCACTGAGAGCGAGACGTCCGTCACATGTAGCTAGAATTTCCAGGGCTCGATTCGCTCAGTGCATTGCCCATGTATAGGTCATACCTACCCAGCTGATCAAGCAGTTTGTATGAAGCTTATTACATGTGACCTGGCTGTACCAGGTTAAACATTATGATTTTAAAATATAAAGTCTGTATAAAAGTGTTATTTGGACATTCACAATTTCACAAAGTGTTTATGCAACATACCGAAAGTCCATATAAGTGTTCCTAATGCAAAATGCTAGCATCAACAATACACCCATGGCACTTTAGCCATGTTACACCAAGAAATCATCAGAGGTGAGCACTACATTCATATGGTAGTTTCTTCATTCATGCTGAAGCAAACTAACTCGGTAGTTTCTTTCATTCTGTCAAATGCCAAAGCTAACTAACTCAAGTGACCCCAAGATGACCCCTCCTCAGGGATACAGTCTCTAAGAGGGACCAAGTAAAATCCATTTCTTATGAGAAATGCATTTCATGGAGATGGCTCCACAAGTACACAGCCAACTAGCGAGAGGAATTAATGGTCTATGTGACTCGCAAATTCCCCTTTCTATATGCTGTAGTTTGTTATTGTTATTATAAACTTACAGCAATTATTGACCCCTTGGATTGGGAGATGTGACCAATCACGTCATGAAAAAATTGGCTTGAGGCGGTGACTTGGAATTTATGCCATCACCAGGAAAAATTGGCTGTAGGCTTGGATGATGTGAACTGCCGTTGTGAGTGTTTTGGCTGAAGGCTGAGGGATAGAAAGACTCACCACAAGTGCACAAATCTATTGGGAGTTTATTTTACTCATTGGGGAATTTTGCATTATGTATCCCAACAATTTCTGTGTGTGGAAGTAAATGTCTGGCTGTTACGATAGAGCGTTGGCTCCATGGCGGATGCATTGCCATGCTCTGCTTTGCTATTTCGGGTTCATGACCAATGACGCCGGTTGTTATTACAGAAAATATAATGTTATGAAAAAAAAAACATTATACAAAAAAATGTTGCATTTTTTTTCTTTGCATTTAGTTGTAGGACTACCTAGAGAGATGATATGGAGTCTGTGCCACCCCCCCCCCACCCAAACCTATATTCATCTGAATAATGCCATCAAATGGCAAAATATGGCCATTGAAAACAGCGAAAAGTAAAAAACGCTTGTGTAAAAGAGGTAATAACTTTACAAATAGAGCATAGACTCTTGTCATCACACACACGATGCGTATGCCATGCCTACCAGCTGCACCAGCAAAGTGGCGTCAAGAAGTTAATGCTGATTTTTGATGATGTGGATTGGTGTGAAAGCAACGGATCCATGGAGTTTACAGTGCAAATGGCAACTTGAAGTAAAAGGAATGTTATTAAAAATCAAGGAAAATAGTAAACGATTGGAGGGTAGGACTAGTGACTTGTGACTCCTTGTCTTATTACATTTGTGGAGCCATCC
Source organism: Penaeus chinensis (assembly GCF_019202785.1). Lineage (NCBI taxonomy): Eukaryota > Metazoa > Arthropoda > Malacostraca > Decapoda > Penaeidae > Penaeus > Penaeus chinensis. The sequence continues at coordinate 7,102 of NW_025917815.1, read as the reverse complement.
TATGTATGGAACTCAATTGAGAACCAAACTTTGAGTGCTCATGGATATACATTGTTCTCTCTTGTGGCAATGGGGATTTTCATTAGGAATCCAACCACCTAATTTATTTACTTAAAGAAACATTTCATTAACCCAATGCCAACGGGCATGGCTACTATACATAAATGCCATGCCCTCTCTGGTGTTTACTTGTTTAATTGTTTTAATTGCGATGGCTACATTGTACTAAGTACCAATGAGCCAATTACGAATATGCTGTCCCACCGTTTATTTCCTTGATTTCCGAAAATATTTTGTTATCTTATTTTGTTGTTACTTAATGTTTATAACCCATTATAGTAATTATAATAATTTGTCATAAAAATAACACATCAATTACTCATAAACATCTAAAAATAAAAAAAAACATATAAATTAGGAAAAAAAAATAGCATTTTTCTGCCATTCAAGGAAAGGCAAATCCCCCAAAGTTTGAGGGACACATGGTTACTAACTTGACTCCTTTTGTGGCTAAGCACTAGCAGAGCAATCTATGTGCAGGAGGCATTTACAGACATATATAAAAATGAGCACAGCATTTTCCCCTTTTTTTATTCATTTTCCGCGGCGGCATTGGGTTAAGGAGGGACGGGATGTAAATCTATTTTTTCCTGCATCTGTACTATGTCTTATCCTAGATATTAACTTATATTCAGATTTATACAAACAAAGCTTTGGAACTGATTGCAACATTAACATTCATAAGAATATCCCCCAAAAATCTTATACTTACTATTATATAGGATACTCATTAGGATTGATTATTGTAAAAGAAAAAAAAAAATCTGGGGGGGTCAGTACATGGGGAGCAAAACCAAGTACAAAGTTCTCAAGCAAGCTTGAAGTTAGTGACACAACCGAATTTCTGCAGGATACACACGCATCTGTATAAACCAAAAATGTCCTGTCCCCTTTTTTCTTTTTTAGTAGACTGCCCTGAATTTCTTAAGGGAATCACCTTGCCTTAAGTGAAAGTTTTTGTACAGTTTGGGAGGAGAACTTCAGAGTTTTAGGGGAGTTAAATACAGTTATTTTTTAATGAGCAACTCCCCATTTGTGTTAAGTAAACAAATAAAAATGTTATTATTAAACCCAATGGCGACGGGTCACGGCTATCGCCGTCATAACTATTCGCCGTTTTGTGGCGTGCGGGCTGTCGGGAGTGGCGCCCGCGCCAAAACGCCCGAGGCAAGATTCGGCTTGATGTACCGAATACACGCGCTCTGGTCGGCGCGCTGCCGCATTCGCCAGGCGTAGAGTTTTTTTTATTTTTCTATACCCGGACGCCATTGGGTTAAATTTCTTTTTTATTAATATCTGTACCTTTCCTGTTATTTGTAAAATAACACTCTCTCCCTTGCATATCAGAGGACTTAAATTTATAGTTTCTGCACCTTTATTCTAGAGTGAAAGTCTATGTTAATCTTTTTGTTTGCAGATGGATACAGATTGAGTTCTCATGCGGTTTCTGCCACCTGAAGTGTTGCTGTGTCTTTATCCTCGGTATTTGTCGCTGTAACTTAGAAAAGTCTCATGTATAGTACAATCCTTGATGTGCCACAAAGGTTTTTGTGATCCTAGACTTTTCTTGAGTTCTTTCGATGGTAAGGCAATTTGCTGACAAGTACACTAGGAATTCTGTTTTTCTTCTGTTTTTCAGTTATTTCCTTATTTTTGTAATTATTTTGGGTCTTGTTTAAAAATAGTGGATATTCCTTTTGTGTTTGAATTAAAGGTGACAATCCCATGATTTGCATTCACTGGTTTCATGGTATCCAGGCATTCCTTTTGTTTCGTACATTCAGATGGCGCCTCTCCAGAGCAGACTCTTAACTGTGTCTTGTGTTGTTAGGCATTTTTGTATTTGTTCTGAAGATAACTTCTTACTGAATTGAGTTTTTCATCCCTTACTTGGTCCGTATATACAAGTGTCAACCCTGAGTTCAAAGTGCTTGCTTTCTCAGATTTCTTCATTATTCTTGCTAAAACAATGATTTTTTTATTAAGATGGGATCTTCTATACACCTGCCCTTTCTGGGCTCTTTGAGTATTGGTCTTACAAATTGTATACATTTTATTACTATTCTTTCTCATCTCTGCAGGAGCTCATATTTTCTTCTGCTTGGCAGCACTTTCTACAATGTTTGCCATGATTTATTTATTTATTTTATTTTGTACCTCACATAGCATATGTGACAATTTATTTTTATGTTAGATTTTAGTGATTATTAGTTAATATGGATAGAGGTAAATTAATTTTAGTGATATTTTTTTTTTTTATCATCAGTAGGAGTATACAATGCTTCCAGTAATAAATTCACAATTAAGGAAAACATATTTCTTCATGTTTAGAAATGGGGGGGAATAATATGAAGTCTGTTCTCTCCAGTTTCATTAATATATGTATAAGTCAGGCTATTCAGTAAACGTTACAGATGGTCACATTCAAGTTTGAGAGTCAAGAATTACATATCTTAGCTAAAACACCCCTTCCTGACTGAGTTCAATTTACCATTTAATTAATATACAATATGACAGTTACTTCACCCATTGGTGATGGGTGTAGAAAACTAAAACAAAAAAAAAACAAAAAAAAAAACTACGCTCTGACCATCATGACAATGCGCCCACTTTGAGCGCGGGAGTTTGGACATCAAACCAAACACCGCCTCGGAGCTCTTTGGAGCGCAGCAGCGGCGTACTCCGCACGCGCACATTTCGACAGTTTGTTATGACGTCTAGAGGACGTGACCTGGTTGGGAAGGGGTTAACCGATAACCCCTTAGATCTGGTTGTGGCACCGCATTCACATAGCCAAAAATCGGGCATTAGGCCTTATGTGAGCGCCACTCCGCTGGTGTGGTGGCTTATAGGCCAGGCGGTGCAAACTCGTGTGTGGTATAAGACTCTATGCCTCCTATTTGCAATGTTGATTTTATCCCATTTTTTATGGATAAGCGATTTTTAAGTTTATGTTAATTTTGTTTTTGTTTTTTTAAATTTTTCCATGAGCGTATTTGGTCATTTGATTTACCCATTAATCCAGATGGTGAGAGACTCTTTTCTTTGCACAGATCATATCATCTCTCTAGGTATTCTACAACTCAGTGTAAGAAAAAAAAAAAACTATTTAACACTTGTTATATGTATTTTTTTTTTTTTTTTTTTCATAATTCACATTTACTGTTATACAACTGTGCTGCCAGTCACAGCCACGGAATATGATACTGAGTTTGGAGATGGTGTCCTTTCATGGAGCCAGGTCAGTTGCTTATGGGATATTAAATTCCACTCTATATTTATGGGAATAATGCAAATCGCCAAATGAAGTGTAATCCTACCCAAGAGGTTTGTGCATTTATAGCGAGTTGTTCAATCAACTCGGCCTTCAGCAAAATGCTACGATGGCAAGTTTTGCGTCACCTGTCCACAACCAGATATTCCCATGCGGCATGTTCACGTTACCTACCCCTTGGCAAATTTTTTCACGGCGTGATGGTCATGTTAGCCAGATTGACGGGGTTAGACTACATCTTCTGGCAGATGACTTTTACCTCTTAGAGAAACTAGCAAATTTGCAACATTTCATCAGTGGCAGATTTGTATTTATAAATGAAGTGTGCTATATTAAGTATCTGATTTGCATTTTTTCAATCATGGAAATGTTTGCCTATCCATAGTAGGTTTAACCCTTGTGATGGGTGAAGAAACTAAAAAAAAAACCATCTACGCTCTGGAGATCAATGCTTTTGGCACGCTGCCGCAGCGTAAAACGGCATGCCACATCGAACGGTTTGCTTTGATGCCTCAGGGCGTGACCATCGGGTATGGGTGTTTAGAATAATAGGTTTACCCATCTTCCTATTTTTTGTATTGAGATAGGTGGGTTGGGGATGGGCAGAAATGGTCAGCTCATTAACAAGGCATGATTTTCTTCCCTAAATGAATTTTCACAAGTAGATATAAAATTAAACAACATTGATAAACAAAGCTTTAACAATTGGCCAAGTGTGCTTGCATGAGGTTAGAAATTTGTGTAGATTGGACCAGCCCAAGGAATAAGCAAACTTCCCACCAGTGAGAGTTGATACATAACAACTGTGAGAGGTGAATTGTAGATAAGCTGGAAATGAAATGGTGGGCGCAAGCGGTAGTCTAGGATGGGCAGCCAAGGCACCACGAAATGGCTAAAAATGGAATAAAATGGTCAGGATGGCTTGGTTACTATGGTCCTCCCTACAATTTGTTGTTTGCTGATATTAATAATTAGATATTCTAGATGGTGGCCAAAAACTGTGTATTCAGATTTTTTTGAATTGTCAAATTTCATTGGATCGCTCCTCAAGTGGATACCAATAATAGTCACCAATTATTATTATTTATCTATTTTTTGTTGTCTGCTCCAGATTCTCTTGGCTTTTTAGGGATTAACCATTGTTCAGGGGTTGTTTCTCCAGATGAGACTGCCTGGTGTCTGGTAATATTGCCATGGCATGAAAGATGTTGCTAATTGTCAATTGCTTCAGCAAATAGGATATCAACCTAATTTTAGGGTTCAGATAGTTCTATGGTTCATCATTTGTATACAGTGCTATTATCATAATCACTCAGTTTACCTGAAGAGCTCCCAAACCATGATATTGCCAAGATATACATTTGAGGCAAGGCATCTGCTTTCTGGGAGAATGAATACTGTCACCATGACTCATAAGTCTGTTGTAGTCTCGTCAGTTCACAAAAAGTATCCAGCCCTAGCAGCTCAAAAGAAGTGTAACTTCCAAAATTTTGATTTTTTTCATTATCAAGTGTTCTTTAATAATGAGATGATTGGCTTAAACACGTACACTGTTGGTGCCAGACTATTTTTTACTCATTCCATTGAACTGGCAACGTCTAGCCTTGTAGCTTGGGAATGTGCTGCATAGAGCAAACTTCTGTTTAACTGCTTGTTAAAGTATATTGATGCTGTAGACATACCACCATGATGAGTTGGTTTTTCATGATGGCATTAGGCGTTGCCCAGCTATAAGAGGTTAACAATATTCAAATAGCAAGTTTTTGTTCTTAGAGGGTACTTTCTTTGTTTCCAATACATTTTACTGAGTAGCATGGGCAGTGATGACTCAAGGACCACTCTATTTCTTTCCTATACTGAATGTATTTGCATGTACATAAGAATATTGATCTCCTTATTTACTTGTGTCTACTATTTTTTTTTAACCCAATGGCGACGGGTCACGGCTGATCGTCGTCTAACAATACGCACGATGTGCGGCGTTGCGGGCTGGTCCGGCAGCAGCGCTGCGCCAAACGCACGAGCAATGACTTCGCTTGATGGACCGATATCACGCGCTCAGAGTCGGCGCGCTGCGCGTTCGCCAGAGGTAGAGTTTTTTGTAATTTGCTATACCCGGCGCCATTGGGTTACAAGGAGCATAGCCGATTAGAGTACAGCAACCCTTTTAAAAAAGATAAACTAAGTAAGTAATGAGATAGTACTTTGGAGACTAGAATTGTCCTTAACTTTTATCTGTTTATGAAAGTACATTTACTCAGAATTTTAGGAGAGCAATTGAAGGTATCTTAAAACATGCTGGTGGGGAAAAGTGATGTTTGAAATGTTTCACTAGATGGTCCTCAAGTGCTAGCCACCAAGATGTCAATTAGTAGTTTACCTACCCTTACATGACTGCCATTTCCTCTTTTTTTTGGGGGGGGGGTTGGGTTTTGTATGATACTAGTTATTATTATTGACATTATATATTTATCATAATGTTATTTAACAATATATAGAATATGAAGTAGAATAAAAGAGGTGTACCTGAAAAAGGGTAATTAAGTATTGTGACTAAGCACTAGTGGAGCACTATTTTTAATTTTAATAGGTGATTAAATTTTTCTGTAGCAAATGGCTGTATGTACCTGTCATCCATCACCATTGGCTTGTGTTAAAACCCTTTTGGTAATGAATATTAGGATTAGTAGTACTTGTCCCAAAAGTATTGGAGGTAACTTAAGCTTACGGTGACGGGATTTCCACCTGCAAAATCCAACCATCTGGGATAATCTGTAGTCACCCATTTGAGTGAAAAATCAGTCGTTTGGGGAGTATGTTTACCTTGCTATGTGCAAGGTAACGTTACTCAGTTATCCAGTACAACTCGATTTTCCAGTATTTAAAAACTAAAAAACTAGGCATGTACCTGTCATTTCAGTAGCTATAGTACTGAACTATGCACTCAGAATTAAATAATCTGAGCTTTGGCTGACCATGCACTTGTGTATTCTTGGCCACCTGAATTCAGTCTCGCAGCTGGTTGACCATGTAATGGAGAAGTATATGTAAACTGTGTATGGAGGAGGGTATATTATATATTTTTTTGTATATATTATATTATATATAAGTATATATTATCTGTGTATATTATATTATGATATCCTACATGTGTATATATGATATTATATCCATACATTGAGTATTTTTATATTATATATTTATATTAGATATATATATATATTAAATTAAAATAATCATTTGATGGATTATATAATTCATATATACACTTGTAGGATTATATATATAATATACAAATATATAATATTCATATATATAATATATTATATACAAATAATATAGTTATACCTGCCTCCATCACAGTTTTACATATATCTCTTCATTACATGGTCTCAACAGCTGCGAGAACTGAATTCCAAGTTGGCTAGACATACACATGTTGCATGGTCAGACAGCTCAGATTATTAATTCTGAGTGCAGTAGATTCAGGTAGTATAGCTACTGAAAAGACAGGTTTTTTACAGCCTTGTTTTTGTTGTAAATACTGATAATTCTCGAGTGTACTGGATTAACTGAGTACGGTTTACCTTGCACATAGAGGTAAACATACTCCCCCCAAAACGTATGATTTTTCACTCCAAAATGGGTGCCTACAGATTATCCCCAGAGTGGTTTGGATTGGCAGGTTCGGAATACCCGTCACCGTAAGCTTAAGTTACCTCAATATTTTTGGGACAAGTAAAACTAATCTAAATTTCATTACCAAAG
>NW_025917813.1:7500-8756 GCF_019202785.1 Penaeus chinensis | reverse complement strand
CTCTCTCTCTCTCCCTCTCCCCCCCTCTCTCTCTCTCTCTCTCTTCATCTAGTTGTTTCTCCCTTCCTCTGTGTGCGTGAGTTTGTACATCGTGTGTAATTTTTACCTGTGTTGTTGTAATCATTCCAGCAAGACTATAGTTGAGATTATCTAAAAAGTCATAAGATTGCAAACTATATCACTTTAGTCAAGTAGAGATAAATAAAGATAAAGAATTTGGATAAGAAGGAGGGAAAAACGAAAATGGGGAAAGAAAGAAAGAGAAAGTCAGTATTCAAGAAAAAGAAAATGATGAAAAAAAAATAGAAGAAAAAAAAATATGGGAAAAACAATTGATATTTTATTCAAATAAAATGGAGCTTTAATTAACCCTCATTTGCATATCCTCTTTAATAGGCTTATCTTTCCCATAGGCCTATCTTGGATCTCCGCTCTTCGGCTAAATAGCTTTGGCTTATTAACTTAATTGCCCAATTAATTAAACCGGTTCGGTGTTTTCACATACAGCCAATTGCGCGAAAGAGATCGTTTAATTGTCACTAATTACGTTGTTTGTTGCTGTTGTTGTTGTTTGATTTTTTTTTTTTTTTTTTTTTGGGGGGGGGTGTAATATATTTATTTTTAGGGATTTATTTATCTCTCGTTATTTGTTCAGCATCTTTTTATTCCCTTATTCGTTTCTAATGATTATTTCAACGCAACCATATAATCTCGACTCACTTGATTCACTTCACTCACTTTAAGTACATATACACATATATGTACATATTTACGCATGTGTGTGTGTGCTTGTGTCTATCCATAAATTACCTATTTTTTTATTTTTTTACCCATATGTATATATATGTATATATATATATATATATATATATATATATATATATACATATCTATATGGGAGTGTATGTCAGCGGATGTTGTTAGTGAAGTTGCTGTGTGTGTGTGTGTGTGTGTGTGTGTGTGTGTGTGTGTGTGTGTGTGTGTGGTGTGGGCGTGGGCGTGTGCGTGTGCATGTGTGTGTGTGTTTTTAATCTATGTACCTATCCATCTATGTTGATATATATACATACATACATATGTGTATGTGTGTGTGTGTGTGTGTGTGTGTGTGTGTGTGTGTGTGTGTGTGTGTGTGTGTGTGCATAAGTAATTATGTATGTGTATATGTATGCATGCATGTATGTATGTACGATCTCATGTTTACACAAGTCCATTCTCTGACAATGTACACACACATATGCACACGACGGCGGACC
>NW_025917812.1:0-7917 GCF_019202785.1 Penaeus chinensis | reverse complement strand
TATTGGATGCCCTTCCTAATTTTTAAAACCGTGGTTTCGGCGCGCTAAACACTTGTGCCACGGCGGCGACTCCCTACGACCTCCTTGCGTGTGATTCTCAAGGCGATATGTCGTTTTCCTCGGAGCCAGCAGTCAAGCGCAGGCACTTTTACGACCGCTGCGTCGGGGAATTGAACTCGGGACCCAAGGATAGAAGTCCAGTGCTCTAACCACTGGGACCATCGCGGCAGTCATTAATGGATTTGTAATATTTTGTATATATACACATAGACATATGTATAGGCTTATATATACATACTATATATACATATATGTGTGCGTATTTGTGTGACGTATGTATATGTATATATTATATTATATATATTATATTATATTATTATATATATATACCTGACACACACCCTGCTATCTGTTTAGTTATATATAATATTCATATAACATATCTGTATCCAACTCTCTCTGGTTGTCTCTCTGTCTCATCTCTGTCTCTCTTTCTCTCACTTCTCTCTTCTCTCTCACTCTCTTTCTCTCTCTCGGTTTGTCTTATAAATCCGGCCTTCTCTATATCTTTACCGCAAAGTCTTTCTCTCGATGCATCATCGCCTCCCTTTATTCATGAGAGTTGTAAAAACACTAGATTTCTTGCATAAAGGCTTATGCCAGTGTGTTGTAGCTCGCTCTGTCTTTCCGTGTTTTCAAATAACGGATGGAATGTTTGTGCCAGGGAATGTCAAAGCATTTCTCCGTATTTAGGTGATTCATAAATGGATAGAAAAAGAAAATTTAGAAAATAACACACACACAACCCCCACTCAGATATATATATACATATATATATTTATATCTATATATCTTATATATTCTACATATATATATATATATATATATATGTATATAATTATCTATCTATCAATATATATATATATATATATTCTATATCTTATATCTATTATATATATATACATGTATACATACATATAATTATATATATATATATATTACGTATATCTATCTTCCATGTAGACATACATACATACTTACTATATTATATATACTCATATTATATTATATTATGTATCTATATATTTCTTATATATATATATATATCTATATATATATGCTATATACTATTATTATATATGTACATATATCATACGTATATAAGCATATGTTATATATATATTACATATGTATATATAATTAATTGTATATATATATAGATATATATATATGTATTTACAACCACAAACACACACACACACACACCACATATACTACTTAGTCTATATATATATATATCTTATATATATATAGATGTGTGTTGTTGGGTGTGTGTGTGATGTGTGTGTGTGTGGTGTGTGGCTCTACTGTGTGTGTGTGTGTTGTATGAGTGTGTGTGTGTTGTGTGTATGTATTTTTATGTATCTATATTTCTGTGCCTTCTCTGAGTGTGTCATGCAGTGATATTATCAAGACGTAAGCGTGCTGCCGTTAGATGCATTAAAACTGCAGAAGACTAAATTTTTGCACGGCTGCATTACGGTTCATTATTTCAAAAACAACGTTTCCGAGGAGGGACGAAGCAGAAAATGATAAGAGGATTTTCTCCTCACACTGTTTTTATCTGATGAGGCTTCATTAGGAAATTCTTTAAGGTTTAACTCTTAACGCCAGATATTTGGCCCTGGGCTTTGCCTGCACGATACACACTGATACTTTATACTATATATTATATATAGATATATAATATATAATGTGTATATATATATATATATATATATATATATGTATGTTATATCTATATTATGTTTATTATTATATCGTATGCATATATATATATTTATATTTATCATAAACAGTGCATATGTGTACACACCCACACACACACACACACACACACACACACAATATATATATATATACTTATATATCTAATTTATTTATATGTCTATATAGATTTATATATATGTTATATATATATATATATATATATATAGTATACCTATATATAATATATATATATCTATATATATATATATACATATATTTTATATATATAATATATATATGTATATATTATATTTATTATAAATATAGTATATATATATATCATATATATATATGCATATATATAGGTTATATTAAGCATATATTTATTATAGTATTATATCATATTTATATATATATATCTATTATATGCATATATATAGGTATATAAGCATATATATAGGGTATATACATCTATGTATATATATATTAAATTTATATATATATATATATATTATATATGTATATATATGCATAAATATATCTGTGTGTGGAATATGTGTATGTTTATGTGTATATATATACGATACTATTATAATTTATATATTATATATATCTATATATATATTATTTATATGTGTGTGTGTGTGTTGTGTGTGTGTGTGTTTTCTGTGTCGTGTGTGTTATATATGCATATTTAGATAGAAAGATAGATATAATACATTATATATATATATAAATTATATGTATATATATATATTATCGATATATGTCCATATATATACATATATATTATATATATATATGATATATATTATTATATATATATATATATATATTATATATTATATATACTAAACTAGTACATATGGTTCATGTTATAGTATATATAATATATATGAACAGTATACATGTGTAACATATATATATATATATATGTATATGTATATATTATATACTATATATAAATATGATATATATAAAATTTTTTAAAATATATCTATATATATTTACCCAATGCCGTCGGGTGAAAATTAACAAAAAACTGGGGAAAATGCTGTGCCCATTTTCTATATTTTTTTGTGAAATGTCTGCCCATAGATGGCTCTGCTAGTTGCTTAGCCACAAAAGGAGTCAATTAGTAGACCTAGTGACCCTTCGTGATTTGAAATTGGCGGGAAAAAACGTGTTGTTTACTAGTTGCTATGATATTCGTTGGTGGTATTTTTATTATAACAGTATAATTATTAAATGTTTTTTGATATTAGTAACAGCAAAATAAGATTATGTAAATATTTCTAAATCAAAGAAAAGGGTGATGACGGCGAGCGGCAGTATCCTAACTGGCTCATTGGGACTTAGTACAGTATAGCCATCTATGTGTATAAACAATCAAACACGTATGAACAGAGGCAAAGCACGTGTCTACCGTCGTCTCGTCGGAAGGGGATATATATATATATATATTACGTATATATATATATGCATAAAAAATATTGTTTGTATATATATTTATGTATATGTGTATTATCACACACACACAACACATTTATATATATATATATATATATATTATATATATATATATACATATTATATTTTTATATGTGTGTGTGTGTGTGTGTGTGTGTTGTGTGTGTGTGTGTGTGTGTATATATATATTGCTATTAGATTGACGATAGATACATACCTAGTATATATAATGTATATATACTGTATATTATACTTATATATATATCTTATACATATATATTATTTATATATAAGTACAAATAGCTATAATATACACATATATATTATATATATATATATATATATTTTATATATATATACAAGTACATAAACTAATTCTATAGTTTACATATATATATATATATATTATGTATATATCTATATATATATAGTATATATTATATATAGATTATATATATATAGATAATATTATATATATATATATATATATATTATATATATATATATATATATTTGTTTCCTAATACCGTGAGTGCATACAGCACCAATATCTCTATGGATGCATAAGCTACACACAATAACGTGTACATACCGTATCTCACTACATTTATACATACGCGTGCTTTAGTGTCACACATAATACTATTATGCATGTAGGGACTTGTATGTCTCTTTATTTTAAACTAGTCCCTTTGATGTTAACGTAATTTGAATTACGCGAACAAAAGCTTTATTGAGGAGTGATTTGCATATCAACTCATCACTCTGACCCCCTCAGCATTCAGCAAGTAATTTAGGAAGCTTTCCCGTTTCGACCACAGTGAACAGACATTTCTCTCTTCCTCCCTCAAGTCCCGGCCCTCTTAATGTCCCTCCTCTCCTCCTCCTTCTCCTTCCTTTCATTCACTTCTTCTTTCTCGTTCTTCTCTCATACTGGTCTTGGTTTATCCTCCTTACTTACTTTTCCCTCCCTCACCCTTTTTGTCTCTTGCTTCGTACCCTTCCTTTTCTCCTTTTTACTCTCCTGCTTTTCTGCTTTCCTCCCCTGCCTCATTCCATCCCCCTATCCCTCACTTTCGTTTTTCTATTTAATTTTCTTTCTCTTTATTCCTTCCTCTTACCTCCTTTTTTCCTCCTTCTTTCCATACTCCTTAGTTGCCGCTTTCCACTCTCGCCTTTCCAATTTAATTTTTTTTCCGTCTTACAACCTTTCATTCATTTTGCTTCCTCTCACCATCTCCCCCTTTGTCTTTTCTCTTCCTCCACCTCCCCGTTTTCTGGCTTCTTATCAAACCCTTCGTGTCACCTTTCCTTTTCTTCCTTTCTCTTTACCTCCCCTCCATCTTTCCTTACCTCCTTAAACCTTTCCTACTTCAGGTTCCTTCAGCACCCTCCCCCGTTCCCCTTTCCGGACCTCCTCTGGCCCTCCCCCCCTCACTTCTTTCACTTTCTGTCTCATCCTCCTCCTCCTCTTCGATCCTCCTTCCCCACCCACCCTACACCAAGGCCATCACCCACCCCCCACCCTTTATTCACCACTTCCCCTCCCACCACCCCCTAAGGGCCTTCACCTCCCTCCTTCTCCTCTCCGTCCTGTCCTTCCCTCCCCCCTACCAACCCTACTACGCATCTTTCCACCCTCGGGTCTCCTCTGCCCACAGGTAACCAATACCACCTTGTAACATGAAACGTCGCCGGGTGGGGGGGGGGACTGATAGTTGGATTTAGGGTTAGTGATCGTTATGATATTACGTCGTTGGTCACTACTGCATTGTAGAATTTATGTGTGTTTTACCTACAAAACTTGTTTTCCTGAAAAAATTTATACGATCATATTATATCTGTTTTTCTCTGTTGTCTGCAGCCTCTTTCTCTCTCTAGCTCTCTCTCTCTCTCCTCGCTCTCTCTCTCTCTCTTCTCTCAACTATATATAATATATATAATATATTATATATATTATATATGTTTATTTATATATATATATATAATCTATATATTATTTATATACATATATATGTATATATATACATAATACTATATATTATATTATATATATATTTTATATAATATCTGTATGTATATGTATGGTATATATGTGTATATAAATATGTTAATATATATATCTATAATATTTTATATATATATATGTGTGTGGGTGTGTAATATATATTACACAATTATGTTTATATACATTGCATACATATGTATATATACATTCATATACATATTATACATACATTTATATTTATATAAAATATATAATGCACACAAAACACACCACACACACACACACCACACACACACACACAACACACACACTTACACACACACCCATATATATATATATATATATATATATATATATATCTAAATGTGTTCGTGTGTGTGTGTGTGTGTGTGTGTGTGTGTGTTGTGTGTGTGTGTGTGTCGTGCTGCATTATATATTTATATATATAAAGTATGTATAATATGTATAATGTATGTATATAAACATATGTTGTATAATATATATATATATATATTATATATATATCTTATGTACAATATTATATATATATATATATATATATAATATTATATATATATTACATATTTATATACACATATATACATACTATACATATATTATATAGATATATATTATATTATCTATATATATATAAACATATCTATTTTTATATATTTATATTATATATATATTTGTTTATTATATTATATATATTATAGAGAGACGAGAGGAAGAGAGAAAAAGAGGCTGACAGACAGACACGAGAATAACAGATATAGATACACACACCACACACACACACACACACAACACACACTTACAACACACACACACACACAACACCAACTATATATTTATTTATATATATATATCATTATATATATATATATTATGTGTGTGTGTGTGTGTGTGTGAGTGGGTGTGTGTTGTGTGTGTGTGTCTGTACATATATGTATATGTATATATATTATATATATTTATCTATATATATATCTATATATACACCACACACACACACCACACACATTTTGTTGCCAAACACTCCCCTGGTTCCAGCCTTGAATTACTTTACTACGACATTCATGTACTGTATGTTTGTCCTTAGTTGCCCGTCCACAAAGTGTAGTTTACTGGTGCCATAGACCGAAAGGGTCCCCAGACCGTAACTTTTCGGAGAGAACATTATGTAGTCCCGAAGACATTCAGGCAGAAGTCTATTAGGGTTGCTTTTCCACTGGTTTGTACCTAACGACTTGCAGGAAGCTTTTTCCAGAAGAGAAAATCAAATAGCTTTTGTAACAACAACATATAAATAAAACTTTGTTTTAGCTTATATTAGGCTTGTCAGTGTAGTCTATTTGGAACATTGGCTTCGATTCGCAGATGTATGTATTTAACCTTTGCTCAGTTGTCACTGACGGGCTGGCCGCCTGCTGTCTTGCATGCCCTCGGATACTGGAAGCCATGCAAGGTCTCACTTAAGAGTTTTGTTATTATTATCAATATTATTATTATTAGCTGTTATTTATTATTATTAGTATCACTATTTACACTACCTTATTATTATTTTTATTTTATTATTATTATTATTATTATTTTTTTATTATCTATTATTATAATTATCATCATTCTTGTATAATTATTCATATTATTGTATTCTTATTATTATTATTCATTATTATTATTACTACTACTACTACTATTATCAATATTATCATTATTTAATATTTTGATTATTATTATCATTCAATATAATAATAATAATATAATAATGATTTTGATAATAATAATTAGTAGTATTGATCATTATTATAATTATTATTATATATTATTATTATTATTATCATTATGTATTTAATTAGTAAGGGACAATCTTCTTTACTTCTTAGAAAGGGGGTGATTATGTTGTTTAAGAAAGTCTAAAAAGAACTATACACTTTATGTGTGTTGTGTCACTGTGTGTTTACACACCACACAAACCACACACACACACACACACACATACACCTACACATACACACACCACAATACGACAGGTGTGTATATAGGTATGCGTATATCTAATCTGCACGTTGTATTGTGTGAGTGTAAATCCTAAGGATTACATCACAGCATCGACAGAGTTTACCAGTTAAGATATAACGACTTATAAAGTACCTTTTATTACCTCACAAGCACATTCGTTCTGGTTTTGTTGGTGTTGCAATAGTATGGTTTCAATGATAATCGCATTTCGCAGTCCAATAAAGCAGTTATCGGTGTATTTTAAGTGAGTTTACAGACTCGTGCGCGCGCCGCGGCATCGCTCTCCTGCCTATTTGCTCACGACGTTGTGATAAAGATATGATAAGCTTAACTCTTTTCTGGGGGATTCGAGCTTAGCGATATGCAGGTTATCTACAACAATGTTCGTAAAAAAAAAAAAAAAAAAAAAAAAAAAAACTCTTTTTCTTGTTTCTGTTACTAGGCCTTTCTGTTTATTCTATTTATATTTTTTTGATTTCATGTTTTCAATCCTATTCTTATCTTATATAAGCCTTCATTTCCCACTTAATTTGTTTTGTCTTTATAGTTTTGTTTTTTTTATTTACGTTTCCTATCTTGCCGTCTATGTAAATTCTTTTATTTTTTTTATTTCTTTAAATACCTCTTACATTTTTTCATTTTCA
>NW_025917811.1:5000-6829 GCF_019202785.1 Penaeus chinensis | reverse complement strand
ATGTGTGTGTGTGTGTGTTGTGTGTGTGTGTGTGTGTGTATGTGTGTGTGTGTGTTTATGTGTGTTGTGTGTTTTTGTGAGTGTGTGTGTTTATGTGGTGTGTGTTTATGTGTGTGTGTGTGTGGTAAGTGTGTGTGTGTGTGTTTATGTTTAGTGTGTGTGTTTATGTGTGTGTTGTGTGTTGTGTGTAGTGTGTGTGTGTGTTTATGTGTATGTGTGTGTGTGTTTATGTGTGTGTGTGTGTGTTTATGTTGTGTGTGTGTGTGTGTGTGCGTGTGCTTTATGTGTGTGTGCTGTGTCTGTGTGGTGTGTTTAGTGTGTTTGTTGTTGTGTTTTTGTGTGTGTGTCTGTGTGTGTGTGGGTTTATATGTGTGTGTGTGTGTTGTGTGTTGGTGTGTGTATGTGTGTGTGTTGTTTATGTGTGTGTGTGTGTGTATTGTGTGTGTTGTGTGTATGTGTGTGTGTTGTGTGTTTATTTGTGTCCATACACAGTATATCTTCGTGCCTTCGAAGACTTGCCTTCCCCCCCACTACCGTCCGTTCCCTAATTGAGCCTCGATCGTTTTTGTTTTGTTAAAGGTTTCTTGGGGGCACCATGGAAATTATGAAAAGGGCCCTGAGAAAAATATTGCGCGAGCGTTAGTAGCGGCAATGACTTCTGAAAAACTTATAAACGAAATTTGGGATAAAGTGTTTTGAGCCGGGGGCCTTGTACCAGGTGATGACTTTGGGCGTGATTTTCGATTTTTTCATTCAAAAAAAAGAGAAAAAGAAAAAGGACTTTGGGAAATAAAATGCACACACAAAACACCCTCAACACCTTTATATTTATTACTTTTATATATATATTTTATTATTTTAATTTATATATATAAAATTATAAAAATTTTGTATATATGGTGTGTTTGTGTGTGTTTTTTCATTATTAATGTGAATGATATGTAAGGGTTAATAATGACGGGAAGGATAGTTTAGATAGATAGTTAGACGGGATAAATAGAATGGGAAAATAAAAATTAGTACAAAACAGAATCGATTGTTTTTATTACATCGTCCCCCTGTTGTGAACTAAATGGGAAAATTTCTTTTATGAACGGGCCCCTTTGGGAGCTTTCGGTCCCTTTTTGTGCTCACTCGTTTGGGGCTTTTTTTGGTTACAAATGAGAAATTTTTAATGGCGGTGCTTGTTTTTTAAATTGTCAGAAAATTTGAGCGGGGTAAAAAAAATTTTTTCGAATTATGCCCTTTTTTTGTTTTTTACTCGTTGTTAAATTATCTGCAAAATGGGGAGACGAGAAAATTTTGTGGCGTTGGGGTTTTTTTGTTTAGATGCGGTAATATTTGCAAATAAGGGGTTTTTCAAGCGTTTTTTGGGCATAGCAATAGGAGACCCAAAAAAAAAAAAAAACACATTAAATATTTACACACGGGTTTAAAAAAGGATTTTAGACATACTTCAAAAAGGGAAAAAAGAAAGTGTGTGTGTGTGGTGTGTGTGTGTGTATGTGTGCATGTGTGTGTTTTGTGTTTTGTCTTTTGTGTGTGTGTGTGTGTGTGTGTATTTGTTGGGGTTGTTGTGTTTTTTTGGTTTGTTGGTGTGTGTGTGTGTTTTTGTTGTGGGGTTGTCTGTGTGTGTGAAATGTGGGGCCCTGTACATAAAACCAAAAACCCACCCCATTACATATATGAATAGATAAATTATATAAAATTTTATAATGAAACACACACAAACACACAAATATATATTATTTAAATAAAATTTATTTATAATATATAAAAATAGAAAAAAAAAAAAAAAAACAAAAAAAAAAAAATTTTTAAAATAAAAA
>NW_025917810.1:0-6640 GCF_019202785.1 Penaeus chinensis | reverse complement strand
ATATATATTATATATATATATATATATGGCTTGAAATACTAACTGTAAACCGCAAAGGACAACGTCCATATGCACTACCAATGTACTTGAATATTGACTGATGGTAAATTGTCAATAGAGTATATAGTCATTTAAAACATTACAACCATTATGGCACCAAACCGTAATTGAAAATCTCAATAATTCAACAGTACAGAAAATAATATAGAGGTAAATGAAAGAACTGCGCAAACGGAGTTATTGGCGAAATGTTTTTTGACAGATCGTACTGATTACCTGGCTAGTTACCTGTAACCACTTCATCCGATGTTGACTGATAAGATGTTTAGGCAGGACTGGAGTAATATGTGGTAAACGGCCGCATGTTCTGGGGTAGAGTACGGTCGTAAATATATATTATTAGTACATTCTAGGGTGAATGACTTTGGGATGAACTATGGATAAAGAGTAGAGCCTGACGCGTGAAGTTTCTGACGTTCGTGATGGAAATTTCAGGTTTGGGGTTGTCCATGGCCCTGAGACATGCTTTTTGGGATCGACGTAGATTGGTAGAGATTATGCAAAATAGTTACTGATAAATCACGACTAGAATTTATGGTACGCAGTGGCCCCAGGACTAACTGAGTATATTTTTGGTAAATAGTCGAGGGCAGCGGTTCTCAACCTCGGTAAAAAAATTCATCTGAAAGAACCACGCAAAATATGCATTGTTTTAACAGCCATGCCCAATATACTGCAACTAACGTCGATATATATAAATTTCCTCTGTGTATGAAGTTTTCACTACAGATAACTGAAGAGTAAATTGAATTATCTATAACCAAGCGTCCAATGCATTGGAGTTTGTACTCTCCAAAGACGGCTTAAATTACAAGTTAGTAAGTTGGGTGCAGGGAATAGTTTTTTTGGCATATGAGCAACTTTCCTCGCATGATATTATAATGGAATCTAAGTCCACCTCGTAAAGTGTGCTTTGGTCGGACTAGAATTGAAAAAGTCATATTAGATATAACAATGTTGAAACTAATTTTTCTGATATGAGTAAACTGTACATTAATATATATATATATATAATATATATATAATATATATATATAATTACAGAGACCACACACACACAGATACACACCACACACCAGATAGATATATATATAAATATATATATGATCTATACACACATGTACACACACACACACACACACCACAACACATTGGCACACATACATACACTTCGGTACAACAGAAAACATCCTTTTTCTCTTAAACTCAGTTGTTGATACCCAAAAAGCGAATTGATTCAAAGACAAAAGAAATATAGACCTTTTTCATGCCCGGGTAGCAAAGAAGCCTGTCACATTCAACAGTTGCAATACCCGTACTCCGATAAGGGAACAAAGAAAGGAAGGGCCCAACCAGCTGAAACCCTACCGACATTTTAAAGTTCCCTGGCCTCTGGGTACAGTTTCCCAAAGTCCTCCATATCCAACGTTAGATCCCTCAACAACAAAATAGACAAGCTGCACGCTATCATCACTTCTCTGACTCACCGGGAAGTGTAGCCCATCACAGAGATGTGCAGATCCAGGCTGATACCATACATAAACCTACCTGGCTACATGTTTCCGTCGCCTCCGCCAAACAAAACGGGAAGTAGGGTCAGTTCTGCTGTCTCAAAATGACCTCTCACCCTTCTCCTTGGACGTGGAATTTCCCGAGACCTAAATGGCTGTTGGTCCTTACCGATTTACATGACTGGTACCATCCCTTCCTCTACCATATTCTCCTGCCAGGTGCAGCAGACACGTATCAGTGTTATGGCGAGACCTTCACCCCACCGTCTCTCTGCCAAAGCATACAAGAACAGGAAATACAGGCCACTTACACAGTCCCTATCATACAGTCTGGGGCAGTGGATTTACGCCAACACCCGCAGACCGACTTCTATACCGCCGTTGAGTGTGAGGAACAATGTCACTACTACCTCCTCGACCGTCACTACGACTTTACACCACACTTCTTTTCAGTAAAAAGACACATTAGCATCACACCCATCAGACCTGTCTTGGATCACGGGCCCACAATGAAATGCCTCATTCATCATAGAAAATCAAACCTTACACTCGCACAACACCACCGCCTTACAAATCAACTTCGCAACACAGTCAAAGAAGACCTTCTACTACCACAAACTACAACATCTGCAAGCCCAGCCAATTGTAAGTGGAAAGTTTGGGAGCTGTGCGGCTTGCAAATCGCCTGCACGTTCCCATGCACTGCAACCTCACCCCAGTGACTTATCAGAGGCTCTCAGACCACTTCGTCCCGTAATTTGCCAGCATCTACCACACTTAGACACAAGCCGCCTCCCCGCTTACCTGCCGGACGAGCTCACAACAGTCAGCCAGTTTCGCAGGTGCTTCAGAAGCTGGACAAAATCCGCAATCAAGAGAGCCACTCTCATTCCCCTTGACCTTGCCACTCCTCTTACCTTTCACTCATAATTAATACCTCACTGCAACAGTCCAAGTGCCATCACAAGGGAGAACCAACCTTTGTCACCCGCATCGGGAAACCCTCAAGACCTGCTCATTTGGCGAACTACGACCATCGCCATTACTCGTTGCCCAACCGCTGCGTGTAAGCTTTGTTTGCCGACTGGCTTACCAGTGACCGCGTCGCGCCCACGCATTACACTCGGCAGTTCGGCAACATGCGATTTTCTCCTCTACACACACTCGTCAGGCTCCCGACTTTTCGTCCACGCCCACCTCGACAAGCGCAAATCTCCATCACCCCAGCCATAGTCATAGATTTCAAGAAAGCCTTCGACCTGGTGGACCCACACACATCCCATCTCAACACGCAGCATCCAGAGCATCAGGGAGTGCCTCATCCCCGGCTGGCAGACTTTCTCTCAACAGGCAACAAGCCGTGTGCATGCAGGTCCAAGTTTCCAGCCGTCTGCCACACACGCAACGGGAGTTCCCCTTTGGGGACTAAAATGGAGCCCTAAGCTTTGCGTTATCAGAATAACGACTCTCTCCCGGATACTGACCATCGCTGGAAATACAGGGATGACTCGACCATCCCGCCGCCATTGACAATCCTCCCCTGACTTACTCCTGACATCCAGGCACACCGTTGACAACCTCCTCTCCGGAACACTGCAAATAAGTACTAACAACCGCCAGAAGTCGGCGTGAGCAGTTCGACTCTCCACCACCAACCCCACTCTCGCGGCCCATCCTCACGCTGGACGACCACGCCGCTCTGACGCAGTCCGTTCCACCAGCTGCTCGGCGTCACCATCGACGAAAAAACTCTCCTGACACAGGCACGCCAGAACATCGAGAGGGCTGCCTCCTACAAGGTATCACATGCTGCGTCCGCCTCAAGTCACCACGCATTCCACTTCCGGAACTTCAGAAATATCTACAGGCTATTTATTCCTACCTAAATGACCGACGCCTCCCCCTCCCTCACCCGCCAGCCACCTGCTACAACTCGAAGATGTACGAAAGCTCAGCCAAGATTATTCTCGGTCCTGCTATACCAGCTATACAGCGCCTTGATTGCCCTAGGCTCACCTCCTCGCCACTCACTACAGCACCTCACTGGCAGTAGTTGCCTAAGCGCTGTGCCATCCCACGCCGGCCGCCGCGACCTGCTGCCCCCACGGCGCCGCCGCCTCGGCCGGGTCCCTACGCTCGCCAACAAATGGTGCCCATCAGGGCCCCACTGAACCGCGCCCCTACCGGAGCACAATACCCACTCTAGCCGACTCATCACAAGGCACTGGTCAACAATTTACTAGTCCAGCTCTTAGCACACCTGTATTGCACTGGTGTCTTTGTTATTTTGGTTATTTTGTTATAGATTGTTATGAGATTTACTTTGTTGTTTGTTGTTTATGTGTTTATGTATATATAGTTTTGTCACTTATCTGTTTCTCTATTTTTAATATCAGCCTCTCCTTGGCTGCATGAACACCAATAAACCGATTGATTATTATTATTTTTAATTATTATTATCTACCGAGACTTGTACACACACACACACACACACTACAGCACACACACACACACCACACTCACACACACACACACAAAACACACACACACACATCACACACACACACACCCCACACACACACACACACACACACTCACACACACACACACAACACACACACACACACACACACACATACACACACACACACCACACACGCACACACACACACACACACAATTTCATGTCCAGTTCTCTCACACCTTTTCCTAGCAACATGTCAGGTATATCTTGTAGTATCTGGAGTGTGTACACACACACAACACACACACACACACACACACAACACACACACCAACACCAATCACACACACCCCACACCACACACAACACACACACACACACACACACACAACACACAACACATACACACACACACACACACACACGACACACACGATACACAGCACACGCCGCGCACACACTACACACACACACACACACCACACACCACACACACACACACCACACACACACACACTTTCATTTCGAGTGTCTCTCAAACCATTCGAACAATATGTCAAGGTATTCTTGGAGTATGCAGGAGGATTAGGCCCCATGGTGAATTCCACTCACTTAGGTTGTCAAGTAGTCAATGAGGTTTTCATGTTATTTATGCTTCGCTTGGAAGAAATAGTTCTTTAAATATTCAACAGACTTCGTGTGTAATAGCATTATAACTACGAGGCTGGCCGATGGGATTTTCCGTTCAGTTTCCCACACGTCGCAGATATATAAGATAGCCTTTTAATAATGCTGCGTCGCTGCATGAAATGTGAGACATAGAAGAGGACTAAAATGAAAAATAAAAAAAAAAAAAAAAAAAAACAAAAATAGAAATAAAAATAAAATATGTATATATATTTACGTTTTCCCCTTATTAAATATAAATGAATAAATGCAAATGTTAACTAGCCTCCGCTAAAGGCCGCCATCTGGTTCTGTGGAATTGATACACATCTTCACCCGCGCACTTGAAGGAAAAAGAGAGCTTATTTTATATACCACTTAGTGCTTTCAAACTTATGAGAAATGTAAGTAGATTGGTTAAGGATTGCTTCCAGATGTTATTCTTTACTCGAAAATTCTATTTTTTTTCCTGGTTAAATGTTATAATTATGCCATAAAATACATGTGTGCTCAATATACCCCTCTTATAATAATTTCCATATCTTCCTTGTGTAACTAATATGGTGGTTGTTAATGAACTTACTGACATTCCTAGGAATAAATCCAATGTCAAATTTCGTTTCTGAACAATCAACAACTCTCTCTTCCCACTAACTCAAAATCCTGAAAGTGACAAAATACGAATGACGTTATGAATTTTATAACCTACCCCATCTTCACCTTCTCCTACGCGCCCCCCACCTCCCGCAAAAAAACGCCAAACTACAGACAGCAGTTATAATAACTAAGCGTAGTTTCACTACGTTAAGGATATTTTCACTTATATAGGGATCTATCTTTTAATGGCTAGGAAGGGATAGAAATCACATATAAAATTCCTTATGTAAAAAAGAAAAGAAAGAAAAGATCTCGAGTCACCAGCTGGCAGTTTTTACTATATCTACATTTCGGTATCGACCTGCAAAGTTTACATTCGTTAACACACAGTATTCTGGTACACACGTATATATAACTGAATATATTTGTATACCAATACATGATATACGCATACACATTTTATAAGTATATCAAAAATTTATAAGGTTACTTTGCGGATATATAGAAAGTTCGGTTTGAAGGTGTCCTGTTACTCTTTCCAGACATGACCGAAATAACAAATATGGCTTAGCATTTTAACCAAGTTGATCTCAAGTGGTTGTACCAGTTATGATAATATGTTGAATTATTCTTTCCCCACACGCGATAGTAAACAGGAAAACTTTTAAATAGCGCATGTCATTACACTCAATCATTTTTTTTTCTCATAATTTCAACTGACTAGATTGTAGATCGTAAAGCCTCAGCACTATTAATGAATCCTGTTCGTCTGAAAGTTTGAGTCATGTGATTGACCTGATAACTTGTCCATGAATCTCTTGCCCTCATCAAAAGTATTTTGCACAAGTTGACGCCGTCCAATTTTGTGAAAATCCTAGTTTGGCAACTTCCAACTAATCCAGCCTCATCACCTACTTATTACGAAATATTTTTTTTATTTTCTTTGTTTATACATATTTATATAGAATAATATATATATAGATATATATATATATTATTACCGCTGCTGAACCATTTTCAAAGAAAATACAACTGAAAAAATATTGCACAAATGGTTTGTATGTAAAAATAGGGTCAAGCTAATGACGTCACATGTGAGCTGATGAGAGAGCGCCGTTAGATATCAATATAGCTTAGATACATTATTATTTGTATATTTACTCGATATAATTATAATTACCAGAAGTATAAACCAAAATTCTCTCTTTTATTATATAAGTCTGAGTGGTCTTATCGTCAGAATTGCTATTCTGTTCATCGTGGCTAAATGATAAGTTAGCTACCTGGTATATGTACCTGATTCAGCATCGAATTAGATTTATAATTATGCTTAATCGATAGT
>NW_025917809.1:0-6428 GCF_019202785.1 Penaeus chinensis | reverse complement strand
TCACCTGTTTATCCTTTGCAACACTGACTGTGCATACAGATGGTTCAGACAACAGAATCAGATGACCTTGACTTCTTTTCAAGCTACTCACCCGACGCAGTTGATGTTGATAGGTTGTTGACGACGCAGTTGAACTGGTACATTGATGCGGACGTCACGTCCGTCAGCCCTCTTCATCGCTAACCGTCATCACAGTCCTCCCTCGCCAGCAACAAAGCCACCACTTGCGGATGCACTCGGTGCCTGACCGACAGCTGACCTGGTTCTCGTCGCAAGAGTCACCTGTGAGAGTATCGAGTCATCTCCAGGGTCTAATAGAAATGAGATACGACATACCTGGGTCAACTTCCGATATGGAAAAGGTGTTGCTTCTTAGTAACCGTTTACACTAAAATATATTTTCCCTGGATCAGGTACATTATATACACACACACATAGCATGCACTACACATGCGTGACTTCCCCCCCCCCTCTCTCTCTCCTCTCTCTCTTTCTCTCTCCTCTCTCTCGTCCTCTCTCGCTCCCTCTCTCTCTCCCTCCCCCCTCTCTCTCCCCTCGCCCTCTCTTTTTTCTCTCTCCCCCCCTCCCTCCCCCCCCCTCTCTCTCCCCTCCCTCCATCTCTCTCTCGCCTCCTCCATTTTCTCTCATCTCTCTCTCTATCTCCTCTCAATTCCCCCCTCTCTCTCTCTCCCTCTCTCTCCTCTACTTTCTCTCGCTCTCTCTCTCACCTCACTCTCTCTCACTCTCTCTCCCCCTCATTCTCTCTCTCGGATTTCTCTCTCTCTCATCCCCCTCTCTCTCTCCTCCCTCACTGTCTCTCTCTCTCTCCCTCTCTCTCTCTCTCCTCCCTCCTTCCCTCTCTCCCCTCCCACTCTCTCTCCATTCCTCTCTCGGCTATCTCTCCCTCCCCCCTCTCTCCCTCCTCTCTCTCTACCTCCCTCTCTCTCTCCTCTCTCTTCTCTCTCTCTCCCTCCCCTCCTCTCTCCCCTCCCTCTCTCCTCTCTCTCTCTCCCCTCTCTCCCCCCCCCCCCCCCCCCCCCCCCCCCCCCCCCTCCCCCCCCCCCTCTCCTCTCTCTTCTCTCTCTGCCCTTTTTTTTCCTTTCTCTCTCCTGCCTCTGCCCCCTTTTGTCCCCACATTACCATTGTTTATATACTTTTTACCTTGTATAAGTTTTTATTTTTGGCTAAAATGCAGTACAGATTTTTTCAGAAAACAAATAAGAGTCCTTGCTTCTTTTCAAGCTCCCTCACCGACGCTTGATGTTGAGGGTTGTTGGACCCGCAGTTGAGGGTCAGTTGTTTAGACGTCACGTGCACCCCCTCTCATCGTTTCCTTACAAGTCCTCTTCCCATCCAAAGCCACACTTGGGTTTGCATTTCGGTCCTGCCCGACGCTGCCGGTTGTCTTCGCAAGTCCCCTGGAGAGTATCGAGTCAGTTGGGTTAATAGAAGAGAGTATGACACCTGGGTAACTTCAATATAAAAGGTTTGGGGTTTCTTAGACTTTTACACTAAAAATTTTTTTCCCTCGTATCAGGTCATGTATGTACACACACAATGCATGCACGTAAAACCCACCCCAAATATTTTTTGTGTTGTGGTATGCAGACAAACGAGAAATTTGTTCACAGATCAAAAAAAATAGAAAACACAAAATGAAAAAACCTATCCTCTTCTGAACCCTTTTCCTATATAACTTACAGAACTGAAAGTGGAGGTCGACGTTTTTTGAAGGGACGTATTTTGAGGACGCGCAAGACTGAATCACAGCGTCCTCATCACACCCGTCAGCCGTCTCTGTTCCGTCGAAAAACCCCTGCGATCGATGCACTGATTTCGGAAAGAACATCTGAGTTTTTTTTTGCGGGAATCCCTCGTAGATAACAAATGTTGGGGTGTTGGGGTTCAGTTTTGCCGAGAAAAGCGGGTTCTGTGTATTGAAGGGACAAGCCCCTTCAGAGTATGTGTTTAAAGGGGAGAATTTAAAGGAGACGTGACGTTATGAAGGGTGATAAATATGATTTCTGGGATGTACTTTTATTTGGGTCCATACAGGAGTATGTGCAGCCGCCCAGGTGTTTGGTTTTTTTTAAACCCCACGGGGAAAATAAAAGTGCCTTCAGAATATCTTTTCCCCCCAAAAATTGTTTTCTCTGTCTGCTGAAAAAATTTTCAAGGTGTAAAGGCAAAGACGAAGACTATGAAATAGAAAAAAGAAAACCGGATTTGCCACTATACAAATTCTATAGCATAATAAATTTACATCTTCTCTTTACTTCCGTCAGCGCAGTCCCCGGCCGTCGCAGAGAAAGTCCGTATCGCAATTTTATATATTTTATATAATAATTATATTAATTTTATATACCTTATATACATAATATATATAATAATTTATTATAAAATATATAATTTAATTTTTTTATTGCATATTAACCACATGAATACCCAAAACACACACACACACACACCACACCACCACCAAAAACCCTATTATATATATAAAATTTTTTATTAAAATTATATATATTTTTTACACCCATTATTTAAATGTGTTTTTTTTATATATATTATATATATTATTTTTATAAAATTTTTTATTAATTTTATGTAGTTTGAAAATTTGTATAAAAATAAAGTATGTGTGTGTGTATTTCTGTCTGTATGTTTTAAAGTATAGTTTGGGTTTTGTTCCGCACAAAATTTAATATTGTGTTTATTTGTTTTTTATTTATATTTATATATTTTATATATATACACACACCCCTTTCCTATATTATATTTATTATTTATTATATTTATATATAATATTTATATATATATGTTTAAATTTGCATATAATTGTGTATATATATGTATTAAATATGTAAAATAAAAATATACATTTATACATATATTGATATATATGGGTTATAATATATTTAAAATTATCTTAAACACAAAATAAATTGTTTGTGGTGTATATTATACATATACAATACATACAGACAGAAGACACCCACACACAACA
The DNA here is from genome assembly GCF_019202785.1 of Penaeus chinensis. Classification (NCBI taxonomy): domain Eukaryota; kingdom Metazoa; phylum Arthropoda; class Malacostraca; order Decapoda; family Penaeidae; genus Penaeus; species Penaeus chinensis. Next base: position 3,421 of record NW_025917809.1, on the reverse strand, counting down.
CACTTTATATATATATTTTATATTATATATTTTTTTTTATATATTCTCATACATATATTTTATGTTACAGTGCGTCGTATATTGGCTTAACATGTATAGGTATATATTTGCATATATGTTTTTTACATTTTAATATATATATATATTTATTATATTATATATATTTAATATATAACCCACCCTAGCTGTTAAAATGCTACAGGAAACTTTAAATTTTTTCGGGGACAGAGCAATTCTCCAAAACTTACACACCACAACAACCAATATATGTGTGTGTGTGTGTGCTAGTTGTGTGTGTGTAGAAAAATAATTTCACACACACCTATTTTTTATGTTTGAGTATGTATGTATCTTTTTAACATATTTTACATTATATAATTATAGGCTGTAAATTAATACTATTATATACAGACAATCCATACTGCATGTATTATGTATGAATATGCACATATATAAATTAGGGAATATGAAGTTTATGTGCATTAGATATGGTAAGATATGATCATACTCTCTCTTCTAGGGCCTATCGATACGGCGTTGGAAAAACATGGTTCTAAAAAGCCCTTTCTATTTAGCAGCGCAACTGTTTTTAAACTAAATTAAGACACTTGCTTAGAAAATGGTTGTGAGTTGCCTTGGTCTTCCGTACTGCACTTTCCTTCACTTTTCCTTTGTAAGCCCGCATTCTCTTGCTTCTCTTGCGCATAATTTGCCCCCAAAAATAACATTTCTCTGTCTGATGGTTTCATTATACTTCTTTCTGCTTTTGCTCTTTAAGACTTCTTTTTTGTACTGTTCTGTCCGGATATTTTTAAATTCCCCCCGCAGCTTCATCTTTTTCCATTGTTGGCAAAATAGTCCAGCATTCACTTCCATAGAAAGGATAGATCCTAGCATTTGGCTGCTTTTTTCTTTTATGCACACCTTTCAATATATTTTTATATATTTCCTTTTTTAAAAGGAATCTTTGCCTGGCTTCTTCTTTTTCTTTGTATCACATTTGCCATCGATTTACATGTTCCTAAATAATAAAATTTTTTTTCCCCCTGTTTTAATTCTGTCTTGTCCCACCTTTTCTTGCCCCTTTGGCGTTTCTTTTTCCCTTTTTCTAATCCCATGCTTCGTTTTCTTGCTTTTTTTGTCAAATCCCCTTTTTTGCTTTCTTTTTTAAACTGCATCCAGTAAGTTCTTGAAGTTTCTTTTTGATTCTGCTCAATATGTGCCCCCGTTGCTATTCATGTTTTTAAGTTGTAACCTCTACTATTATCCCCTGATGTTGTTTGTTTCTTAGGATGTTTCAATGTAGAGGTTAAAACAAGTTGGAGAGAGGGACCCCCTCCTTGTTCCCCCTCGTTTTGTAAACTCCCAAACCCTCACCATATATTCTGATGCTGGGGGACTGCTCCGTAGAGGTTAGAATCAGTTTCTTTTCTTTTCCTCTTTTTCCCAGTTGTTGTAACATTTCATCGATTACGTCAAAACTTGTCAAGGCTTTTTTTTTGTCTAAAAAAAGCAAGACATGAGTTTCCCTCTGCATTTCGTTGCCCGGGTCCTTGACATCCTAAGATGAAAAGCTTTCTTGCACCAGTCTTTACAAACCCCATTTTGTTCTGTTTATTTCGTTTTATCCTTCGTAGCCTCTTCCCCCCCTTTTAAGGGCCCATTAGTATAATCTTCAAATGACTTGGGTGTTTGTCGATGAAACTAAACCCCTGGCCCCGGGTTTTTTGGGGTTTGTGCTATAAAAAAAATATTTTTAAAATTATCCGAAATTTACCGTGCCTTATGATATTTGCAATAGTTGTTAAACGTTGAATAGCTAGTTACCAGGCTCTATCATTTCAACAACAATCTCATCCCGGGGTGCGGGGTTTGTTAAATTTTATTTTCCTTTACATACCTACCTGATGTATTCATGTTTTATCCCCTCTATCTGTCTTATCTCCTCTCCTCTCTCTCTCTCTCTCTCCTCTTTTAATATATATATATATATATATATTTTTAATATTATGGTGTTAATTATATAATATATATTATATTATATTTATTATAAAATTTATATTCACACCAAACAATGTTTATAAATTATGAATATGTTATATTTACACACAATTAAACATACATCATTCTACATACATATACAACACCAACAAACCACACCAACACACAACACACCCCACACCACATACACACCACAAAACCCCCACACACAATAATTTTATTTATATTATTTATATTTATATTATTTTGTGTGTGGTGTGTGTGTGTGTGTGTGTTGTGTGTGTGTGTGTGTTTGTGCCTGTGTGTTTATTATAATATATTATTATATATATATCATATTTCATTTTATGGGATATATAGGGGAAATTTAGATAGATGATATTTTTTCATTTTATTTAACACGCACTAACCCAAAAACATAAACCCCAAAACATTTTACGATATGTGTTGTGTGTGTGTTTGCATGTAGGTACATATAGTTCCAAAGGGGTTGATTGTCAAAAATTTGTCCTTGTGATGATGTGTCATGTAAGTATGGATGTATGTATCTACCTATATATATATATATATATATTATATTACATTTTATATACATTATTATTATATTAATTTTATTTATATATAGGGGTGTGTGTGTTTTGTGTTTGTGGTTGTGTGGTTGTGTGTGTGTGTGTTTTGGATGTTGTGTGTGTGTTTTGGTGTGTGGTGTGTGTTGTGTGTGCCTGTGCGTGTTTGTGCGTGCGTGTAGCGTGCGTGTATGGGCGCGCGGTGTTGTTTGCTTAAAGATTTAAAGAAAAGACAGATGCCCAGGGAAAGGGGAAACGGAGCCAACTACTTCCCCCGGGAATCACAAACGGACTGTCCACTGCACCATCCCCCCACCCACCCTCCCCCCCCCCCATCGCTCTCCCATTCGGCTTACGCAGGGCACCCTTCCTCGTCGCTACCGTCCGGCAGTCCAGTCGCCATTGCAGCGGCTTTCTGCGAAATGCATTTGCCGGGGGGACATTTAATTCCCCTTCACTCAGGGGTCTGTGAGGTTGTTCCTGGTTTCTAGTTTTGTGTTTTGGTTTTTTTCATAGTTTTTAAAAAAAAACACATAGTTCTAAATTTTTTTTTTTGTTGAAAATTGGAGCATGCGCGCGCGTGTGTATGTCGTGTTTATTTTTCCCAACACAAACACACACCAAACAAATATAATTTTATTTTTTATTTTTTAAAAAATTATAATTTATGTACACACAACCCCAACCACCCCCCAATGACACCCAACCACCACACACACAAATTATATTATAGTTATTTTGTGTGTGTGTTGGGTGTGTGTGTGTGTGTTGTGTTTGTAGTAGTTTATCAACTTTAATTTACTTTTGTATAAATATTATAATATATATAATATTTGTGATATATTATACATATA
>NW_025917806.1:0-6044 GCF_019202785.1 Penaeus chinensis | reverse complement strand
GTTAATGCGTCTAAACATAGATGTAAGTAACTAACGTACCATATATCAATAAAAAATATATATTTATATACATTTTAATTCTATTTTTTTTTTTTTTTTTTTTTTTTTTTTTTTTTTTTTTTTTCTCCAGTCGTTCAAATATTCGGTAGTTGATTTCAGAATACGTATACTATTTTAATGCAAAATCAAAGTATTATATGTATAATTAGAATTTCGGGCAAGTTGGTTAGCTTATCATTGAAGTAACCGAGATATATTAAATATATAAGTATAATAGTGCTGCTACGTTATCCTAGAATATTCAACTCGGTAACGGATTTTTTAATGTGGGGTCTACCGTCAAGACTTGTGTGTAACGCGTTATAATGAGGGGGTTAGCGCGAAGCGTCCCCCGCTACCAAAAATTTGCACACTCGAGTTAACCACATATGGTTTATCGCAGGGGTCAGCGCCACCGGAGTGCAATTGGTGAGCCTCACCCTGGAAACCGCCTTTCGTGTCACGGTATCTCCTGTGCCTGGTAAGTATGATTTTTTTTGCCGACCACGATCCACGATCGCTCACATGAAATCCCCGGCATTTAATATTTCTTATACAAATATCCAGTCCAATTAACTTTTGCTAAGTCATTCCGAGTGAACGACACTGAGGATAATATTTCGAAATCTATACTGGGGGGAAATCGGCATGCAATTTTAAAGTGGAAGTCTCTGGGCAAATATTCATCCAAAAATAAAGTTTATTCGAGCTATGTTTTCTCGAACTCGACTTAAAGGAAAAAAATCAGGGCATTCCATATGCACAGGATACAATATGAAAAGTTTTGATAATTGCATTTAATCGTATATATGTATACAAAAATTATGTAGATTTTATACAATTATACATAAACATTTTTGTGTATAGGTATATATATATATGCATGTGTGTATATCTATATATATATGATTTACAAAATATATAGAAGTCTAGATATGGATATGCATTTGTCTGTATTATCAAATTGTATCTATTTTATGTCATTATGTATATTGAGTTATTCACAGATACATAAAATATGTAAAAATATACATACAAAGTATATGGTATATTCTACATAAACCACATTATAATTTCTACCTAGATATATATAGTTCATTACATGTATGTTTATAGATATATATATGGCATCTATATATATATATATATATATATATATTTATAGTGTGTGTTTGTGTGTGTACATATATGTTACCTATATTTATATACTTATGAGTATATACTAAATTTATATTATATATATAAATTATATATGTATAAATTATATATGTACACTCATATATATTGGTAAATGTCCACTCGTTAACGAGACTCTAACCAGTCGGACCTCTCTTTTCAGACGCAGCAGCAAGAGACCAAGCCTTGTGCCCACAGGAGCTCCCCTGGGGTCCGGGGCCTCTCGTCTCGATCGGCTATTGATTCTGAGTAATTTAATGTATAATATACGTAGAGTAAATCTGATTTTTTCAGAATTTTGTGCTTTGCCTGCACCTTCAGTGAATTGATTTTGCAGGTCACACGAGAGATACAGTAGGCGTAGTTCAGCACCCACCTCAGGACCCGCAGCTCTTTCTTCCCAGGGGCAGCCCCATACGGGCTTTGACCCTGGGTAGGGAGGCCAGTGTCTGGGGGTCCTTTTGGGCGCATTTTTCTTTTTTTATAAAATTCTTCCGCTCTTCATGTGGTCTTCCTGAGCCTACCGAGTTCCCTTGTGGGCTCCCGTATTGCTTGGGGGGGTGGGCATCGAATAATTACCGCCTTCGGCCATAGGCAAAGTTTCGGCGGTAAGGAGGTTGTCTTCCACATTACTCGATCCCTCTGTGGTACTGGTGAACGCAACCAGGCTTCACTGGGGGGGTAGAGGACGGATACTGCCACAATCTTCTCTTAAGCTATTGCTGTTAGGTTGGTCAACGATAGTTAAAAGGGGGGGGGGAGGGTTTAAATGGTCCCTTCTGGTGGACTACGGGCACGGGCCCAGGGGTCGGACTCGGTCGGATACCAGATGTGCGATTCTCGGCTTACTCCTCCTTCCTCAAGGAGGGGGACGACCCATGACTCCTCTAAGGACTAATGCGACCTTGAAAACGGAAACCCCTACTGCTGACAAACGAGAACGACGATTTTTTTCAAATCCCTCCACAGAATGCAAGGTTCGTTGTAAAATGAGTGAATGAAAATCAACGCTTTTGAATTGTGAGCCCCTTTCATCTCAAGAAGGTCCTTGATTGTTCAAAGGTGGACGGCGATTTTGAATTTGTCAAGAAATTGCGAGATGGTAGCTCCTTGAAATGTGCAATTCAACTCCCAGATTATGGAACTGGCGTAAAACTGACGCAACTTCATGATTTGAAGGGTTTATCTCAACGTAAACTATCCCCATTGGGCCCCAATACCTGCAAGGGAGTAATCTTAGCAGGGATTTGAGGGACATTGGAGAAGGGGAAAGGAGAGAAATTCTGGAAATTATGAAGGACCAAAGCGTTGTGGATCGTGATACTGCTTGACCAAGAAAGACGGGAATTTGCGATCATAAACCGGATTGTGCTGTTGACCTTTGCTTCTGTAAAATTCTGAGTATGGTCACGGTTGGATATGAACGTGTCCAAGTGAGGACCTTACTTCAAAAACCTATGCGCTGTAATAGTATGCAATAAATTGGAACACTATTTACGATGCAAATGATAAGGATTACCAATAAATTTACTTGTGGTAAATCTGCTGGAGATTCATGACACTGCTGTATGTACTGAGACTTCGTCATGGGTGATAAACTGTGAGGTCCCATCATTCTGGCTCTGCCGCGTGCAGCAGCTTGAACGAAGGAGACTGAATTATTAGATACATGAGAGGACAGATGTTAGTTACCGTGAAGCCAAGAGGAAAGTTTGAAGGTTTGACCTGCAAACCCAATATTCCTAGCCTCAGCTGCAACTATCTACACTTCCGTGGCAAACGGCAATCTGTCAGGAACTTGCAGCAAGGATAAAGAAGAAAATGCTGAATTAAAGGAAACGGTCAAGGGAATTATGAGTCAAATCAAGAATTGAAGATTCTATTCACCAAATTGCTGAAATCAACCAGCATAAAGCAGCAGCATCATAGGAGGATGAGACCAAAAAACAGTCTTGGATGCACCTTCTCGTCCAGGCGGCTCCTGCTAGGACTTCGTCTGTGTGTGGTTGCTTCTCGAAGCAGACTTCCTCACTGGGCGTTCACCTGGCAGCCGAGAACTCATGGAGACGTGGAGGCTACTGTCTCCAAAATTTACCCATGGGAGGCCCTGGGTTAGAGAGGGAGAGGAGGACGATCCTCCTCCCCAGAAAAAGTAAAATTAATATGGCGGTCAAGGCACTTCAATCCCCATAAAACGTAATCTTCGCGTTTACCAATTATACAATGGAACTGTCGAATGTATTAGATCTAAAGTATAACGACCTCAGATTATTAGCCTCGTTCCTATGCTTCCGATATTATGTCTTACAAGAAAACCACTTAAAACTAACCTCGTCTGGGACGAGGTCGTATAAACTCGAAACTACCATTTTGTGTGGAAGGATCGTGAGGGTAGGGGTGGAGGGGAGTGTTGTAATAAAGCCCCCTTTTAAAGTGATTATTGATTTATTTTGGGGAGGTTGTGAATGCAAAGAAAAAATCAAAAAACCCGTATTGGTAAATGTTGGTTTATTGTCCCTGAAAAAAGTGGAAATTTTGATGGTTTGTTTAGGTGTTGAAAAATAAAGAAATTTTAGGTGTTTTTAATGTCACTTCTTTAGGGGGTTCCCTGCGGGGGTGGTAGGGTTGAGAAGTATTTAAAGGGTTTAAACGATTTGTTTTAGTTTTAAAGTGGTGGGAAACCCCGGGTAGCGTTAATAGGGAAATTTGGGGTTTTTATAGACTTATTCTGGTTATATGTAGCAGAAAGTGCTGGGGGCCCATTGAGGATTTTTGGGGAAAGGCTATTTTATTTTTTTAATTTAAATGCGAAAAGGCAAAAAGTTAAGGAAAATTTAAGTAAAAAAGGGGAAGGGGTTTAAAGGGGGGTTAAGTAATTGTTGGAAAAAAAATTGATAAAAAAAGTAAAAATTTGGGAATTTCTTTTTAGAAAAAGTTTGTATTTTCAAAAACTTGACGATGGGGTTTAAGATAGAGTTCCATGGTGGAAAGTTGGCGGGTGTGCGAGAAAAAGGAAAGGTTTTTTTTCCAAAAAAAATTTAACTTTGGAATTTTTAAATTCAACGAAGAGTAGGGCCGTGGGTATTTGAAAAGAAAAAGAGATCCTGGGGTAGCTTTGTTTAAAAAAATAAAATTTTAAAAAAAATTTAAGGGTTTGGCCCTTTGTAAAAATTAAAAAAAAAACTCCTGCAAAATTTTAAAAAATCTTTCCCGAGGGAAAAAATTTGTTTTACCAAAAAATTTTTTTAAAGGTATCGCGGGGCATTTTTTTAAAAGATTTGGAATTTTTCCATTTTTTTTGGGCCCCCGGAAAGGTGGTCCCATATTCCCTTTCCCAAGGGATGATTTGTTATAAAAGGGGATTAATTTGGGAATTGGTTGGGGGGACCCCTAAAAAGTGTAGGGGAAATGGGCCCCGAGAGTTGATATGGAGATGAAGTTTTTTCATAAACCCATGTTTAAGTTGTAGAAGTGTAAAGGAAAATTTAAAAAAAGAACTTTTCAAACTCATGGCATTTGAATATTTGGTTATTGAAAGGGGGGGTTAACCCAAAGAATTGGTCTTCCCGGCCAAATTGCGTTGAAAATTGTTTATCCCGGGGTTAGGGAAAGATTTTTAAAATTTGGGTTTTGGATTTTTTAAATAGATTTTAAATTTTAGTTGAGAGAGTGGGTTGAAAGGGACGAAAAATTGTTTCAATAGTAAAGGGGAATTTTATTCGAGGAAATTGAAAAGATTTTTGTTTTCAGTTTTTTTAGTATAGAAAAAGTAGCATAAAGGGCGTTTATGGTACTCAGAAATTTATGTTTGGATTGTTGGAAATTTGGTTTTTTTTAAATTAAAAAATTTATTTTGACAAAAAGTTTTTGTAAATTTTTTTCCCGAATGTACTTTTTGGAATTTTTGCCCCAGGAAAAAGGGGGTCCCAAGGAAGGTTTGTGGGCCATTTTTTAGTATGATTAATGACTTTTAAGTTAAAATCTTTAAATATCACTGTAGCAAAGATTGTGAATGGGGTTTCCCAAAATTTGCAGAGTTCTGGGCAAACTTTTTAATGTTTGGGATTGTTTCTTTGGGGCCCCCTTTGGGGTTTTTAAAGTTTTTTTAAAAGGGGGTATTTGGGGTAAATTTTTTAATAGAAAGGATCCAAAAATTGGGTTAATTTGTAACCCCCAAATTTAACCTTTCAAAATTCTCTAGATTTTTGGTTACCCCTTTGATTGAGATTAAGGGAAAAGGCCCAAAAGGTATTTAAAAGGAAAAATTTGTAAAAACATAAATTTTTTAAAGGCTTTGGGGAAATTAAATGGGGGTGATGGAAAGTCTTTGAAAATGATATAAAAAACCCCGGGTTGGGGTCTAAAGTAGTTTTATGGGTAATGGGTTTTGGGTTGGGATCGAAAACAAGTTTGAAAGGTTGGTTTGCTGTGGGGAATCCCTGTTTATTTGTGTGTCTTGGGGGTGAATTGCATCGGATCGGGTTTTGGGGGGGAGTAGGAGTCCCTTCCCCCCGACAGAGGGCCCAATTAGGGGCCTATCCCGCTAAGGGGTGGATAGGATAAAAGGCAATGGAGGAAATTGGCCCCTTTAAAAAGGGACTCACGATCTCAAAGAAAGGTATAGATTTTTATTGATCCCCGGTTCATTTAAACTGGGCCCCAGGGGAAAAAAATTTTTCTTTATGGAAGTTTGGTTTCCCTTTAGTTAAGGCCCCAGGGGCCCCGGGAGGGTGAGGTAGAGGGTTTAGAGGGGGTTTCCTTATTAACTTTTATTTTTTTTCATTTTAAACCGAGGGTCCAAGCCAAAGGGGGTTTTGGGGGTGGGGTGT
>NW_025917805.1:0-2500 GCF_019202785.1 Penaeus chinensis | reverse complement strand
TATACATATATATATATTCATCCATGTACGTGTGTGCGTATGTATATATATATATATATATGTGTGTGTGTGTGTGTGTGTGTGTGTGTGTGTGTGTGTATGTGTGTGTGTGTGTGTGTGTGTGTGTGTATGTGTGTGTGTGTGTGTGTGTGTGTGTGTATGTGTCTGTGTGTGTGTGTGTGTGTGTGTGTGTGTGTGTGTGTGTGTGTATGTGTGTGTGTGTGTGTGTATGTGTGTGTATGTGTGTGTATGTGTGTGTATATGTGTGTGTGTATGTATATATATATATATATATATATATACATATATATATATATATATATATATTTATTTATGCACGCATGTGTATATATATCTATATGTGTATAGACATATTTATATATATATATATATATATATATATATATATATATATCTGTGTGTGTGTAAATAGATAGATAGATATATAGAAGTAATATATGTATATGGTTTTATATTTATATATATATATATATATATATATGTGTGTGTGTGTGTGTGTGTCCATCCATACATACATGCGTGAATGTATGTATGTATGTATGTATATATAATATGTATGTATGTATGTATATATAATATGTATGTATGTATGTATATATATGATAAATATAGATATATATATATATTCACACACACAGAGTGTGTGCGTGTGTGTGTGTATGTTTGTGTGTGTGTGTGTGTGTGTGTGTGTATGAGTGTGTATGTGTGTGTGTGTGTGTGTTTGTGTCCATCCATACATACATGCGTGAATGTATGTATGTATGTATGTATGTATGTGTATATATAATATACATATATATATATATGTATGTATATATTCACACAGATGCACACACACCCATATAAACATACATATATGGGTGTGTGCATGTGTGTGTGTATATGTATATACTTATATATATATATGTGTGTGTGTGTGTGTGTGTGTGTGTGTGTGTGTGTGTGTGTTTCCACCTACGAGGGTTCCTCATGGCGAGCCGCCAGGCGGGAGCCTGACCCATCTCTATCTCTTCACGACAGGATTGATCGATCTGCCCAAGCCACGACTTCCTAGGTGTGTCCCACAGCCTCCTCCACCCAGGGTTGTTTCAAACAGAGGCAACCTGGTGGGCAGGATCATCCTGTTAGAAACGAGCCTAATTAGCGATCGCGGATTGTGCAGGTAACAGGTCCTGTGCCGGTCTCACGGTGCAACCGTTGGTTGAACACATGGTCCCGCCAGCTGTACCCCATGATCCGGCGCAAGGACCTGTTACAAAAGGCATCAAGACGAAATGCCAAAGCACAAGATAGCATCCAGGTTTCACTACCATATAGTAAAACTGGCAGTATCAAGGCCTTGAAGCCACGTAGGATGGTCCCTCTGCGCAGGTACCGGCATCTCCAAATACTCTTATCAAGAGATTTCATGACCCCTGCTGCCAGGCAAATCCGTCTACTGACTTCCTCGTCTGGCAGCCCGAAGTCATGAACTGCACTACCGAGGTATATAAAGCTCTCTGTGACCTCGATATTCTTACCGCAAGCATATACCGACTAAACAGAAGCTCCTAGTAGGACCCCAAAGTCCTGGATCTTGGTCTTGCTCCAGGAGACCTCTAGCCCCGGGGGCTTTGCTTCATTGTTAAATGCACCAAGAGCCGTCACTAGGGTTTCCAGAGACTCAGATAGAATAGCAACATCATTAGCAAAGTCAAGGTCTGTAACCTTGATATTGCCCAGAGTTGCTCCACAGTGGCTTTGGACAGTAGCTCTACCCAGTATCCAGTCAATGCAAGTGTTGAAAAGTTTTGGTGCAAGAACACAGCCTTGCCTCACTCCTGAACTAACAGGGAAAGAGCTCGACAGTACCCGCATCCAAGTTAACAGTTGGTGGATCAGCCTGATACAGCTGCTCAAAATACTCGCACACCAACAGGTCTGAGATTATCTGGCCTCTTGCTGAGCAGACTGCAGTTGTCTGTGAGGAGGGCTTGGAGTTCTGCTTTTTCAGGGCTTGGTAAGCAGGACGAAGATCATATACTAGGAAATGGCTTTCGTCCTCCTCTGCAAGATTCCTGATAAACTGTTCCTTGTTCCTTCTCAGCAGTTACCTAGTCCTGCGCACTAGGGAACGATGGAAGTCACGATGCCCTGACAGTCAAGCCGTGCGACAAGCATCTGTGGCTTCCAGTGTCTCTTGCGAGATAAAATTCTGTCTTGCTCTTGGGCATTCGCCAATCGATTCTTGGGATGCATCAAGGGTATCACGCTTGAAAGTATCCCGCAGAAAAGCAGGGTCCGTCAGTCCCCCGAGTGCTGCGAAACAACAAGAGATAGCTTCAGCAAACCCCCGGGCACAATCCCCCTCCCTCTATCCACATGAAACAGCCTAGGTGTTCATTGGAATGATGGGGGGTTCTAAAGTGGACCCGGAGAGCAGCCACAACTAATCTGAGATCATTTCCACAGAACTCGGTGCTCCGACACACCCTGCAGT
>NW_025917804.1:0-5965 GCF_019202785.1 Penaeus chinensis | reverse complement strand
ACGCACGCCCACAAACCACACGTACACATACTATTGCTACTCTCGCTTACGCGCTGTCCTGTTCTCCCTTTTCTGAATCTTCTTCTTCTTTTCGTGGTCTTTTACCGTCTTTCTCTTTTTCTTTTTTCCCTTTTGCCTTTGGGTTGTCTCTCACTCTTCTTTATAATCTCTCTTTTTTCATTCTCTCTCCTTTATTCTTCCTTTTCCATATCCTATCGGACGTAGACACGTACATACATAAAGACATACACTTACATAAACACAGACACAGAGGATGAAGGAAACACACACACACCACAACACCACACACACCACACACAAACACACAAACACCACACACCCACAAACACACACAAAACCACTCACACACCATTATATATAAGCGCACGCACTAACTTTCACGCACACATAAACACACTCGGAAAAAAACCTTGTTTTTCCCCCCTCATGCCAACATGACCTACTCACCTCATACCCTTCCCGAGTACCTGCGTCCTCCCCCTCCCCTTCCCCTTCACCCCCCCTGAATGCAGGTTCGCTCCACTGCGCTTCGTCCTCCCTCTACCCCCCCCTCCTTTCCATTCCCCCACCTGCGCTCTCTCCCTCCCCCCCTCCTGCGTCCACTCCTTCCCCCCTCCTGCGCTCTCTCCCTCCCCCTCTCCTGCGTCCTCTCCCTCCTCCCTCCCCCCTCCTGCGCCCTCTCCCCCCCCCCCCTCCTACGTCCTCTCCCTCACCCCCTTCCTGCGTCCTCTCCCTCCCCCCCTCCTGCGTCCTCTCCCTCCTCCCTCCCCCCTCCTGCGCTCTCTCCCTCCCCTCCTCATGCGCTCCACTACCCCCCCTCCTCCTCCAGCATTCCTAACCCCAACCCTTACCTCCCTTCCCTCACACCCCTCATTCCCCACTATCCTTTTTCTTTCCCTTCTCTCTCTCCCTCTCCCTCCCCCCTTCTCTCTCTCTCTCTCTCTCTCTCTCTCTCTCTCTCTCTCTCTCTCTCTCTCTCTCTCTCTCTCTCTCTCTCTCTCTCTCTATTTCTCATCTCTCTCTCTCTCTCTCTCTCTCTCTCTCTCTCTCTCTCTCTCCTCTCTCTCTCTCTCTCTCTCTCTCTCTCTCTCAGTCTCTCTCTCCCTCTCTCTCTCTCTCTCTCTCTCTCTCTCTCTCTCTCTCTCTCTCTCTCTCTCTCTCTCTCTCTCTCTCTCTCTCTCTCTCTCTCTCTCTCTCTCTTCTTCTTCTTCTTATCTTTTCTCCTTCTTCTTCTTCTCTTCTCTCCTTCTTCTTCTTCTCTTTTCTCCTCCTCCTTCTCCTCTTTTCTCCTTCTTCTTTCTCTTCCCTTTCCCTTTTCTCCTTTTTTTAAAATGAAACTTTAATCATAAACAGAAATAAGCCTACCTTTATTATGTTGCTCTTTAAGCGAATGTATTTATAACAATAATGATAATGATGATAATAATAATAATAATAACAATAATGATAATAATAGTTATTATTATTAATATCATCATCACCATCATCATCATCATGAAAATCGATATCATTCTCATTATCATTACTATTACCATCATGCTTATCACCATCATCATCATCATCATCATCCCTATTATTATTATCATTTTTTTTTAAATTCTAACTTATCAATTTCCTTATTCATATTCTCTTTAAAAAATTCCAACTTATATCGATTTCCTTATTCATTCATTTATCATCACTATTATTATCATCATTTTTTTAAAATTCTAACTTATCAATTTCCTTATTCATATTTTCTTTTAATTCTAACTTATATCGATTTCCTTATTCATTCATTTATTCATTTATGGAATAGTTCCCTTTCGGGCGCCGCTTTAATTAGCAAGGGCGAGTCAATATCACCATCGTCATTAATAATTTATATCGTCCGAGTCATCATCACCGCCGCCGTGATGATCATTAATATCACCTGAATTACGATAATTATCATCATCATTATTGTGGAAAGGAATTAGTCATCGGGTTCTATAATTAGGTCTAATTTAGTTTAGTTTTCCCTTTGTCTTTGCGGGGTTTTTTTTGTTTTTGTTTTCTTTTTTTTCCATTTTTGAATTTCTCTAGTTTAATAATGATTATTATTATTTTTTTTATTTGGTTTGTGGGTCAAATTCTTTCATTTTATTCTGTTTTATTTTTTCTTCTCCTTCTCTCTGTTCTTTTTTTCTTATTCATCTCTCTTTTCTCACTTCCTCTTCACTCCTTTACTTTCTCCTTCTCCGTCTCCTTCTCTCCTTTTATTCTCTTTGTCTCCTTCTCCTCCTCCTCTGTTTTCTCTTCTCCCTCTACTTCTCTCTCCTCTTTTGTCAATCCCGTGTCCTCTTTTTTCATTCCCCTCTCTCCTTTATCTTCGTCTTTCTCTATGCCTTCCTTTCGCTTCCTTCCCTTCTCTCGTACTCGTCTCCCGCCCCTCTTCCCTTTCCCTTCTTCCTCTCGCTTTTTGTACTCTCCTCTCTTTGTCTCCTTTCTCTCTTCTCTTTTTTTCTCTCTTTCTTCCCTATCCTTTTTTCCTCTCTCTCTTTGTCCACTCTTCTCTATTTCTCTATTTCTCTCTCTATTTCTCTCTCTTTCTCTTTCTTTCTTTCTTTCTTTCTCTCTCTCTCTCTCTCTCTCTCTCTCTCTCTCTCTCTCTCTCTCTCTCTCTCTCTCTCTCTCTCTCTCTCTCTCTCTCTCTCTCTCTCTCTCTCTCTCTCTCTCTCTCTCTCTCTCTCTCTCTCCCTCCCTCCCTCCCTCTCTCTCCGTCCCCTCTTCCTTCTTCTCATTTCCTTCTTCACCTCTCTCTTCGTCCCCTCTTTTCTCCTCCCCTTCTTTCTCTCTCTCTCTATCCACCCCTTTCTTAGCCGCTTCTTCCTTCTTCCCTTACCCTCTATTTTTCCGTTTCATCTTTACGTCGTTCTCTCATCTCCCCTCGTTCACCTACACCCTTCACTTGAGCCCCTCTTTCTCTCTCTCTTCTTTCCTCTCTCTCTCTTTCTCTCTTTTTACTCTTTCCCCCTTTCCTCCTTTCTTTATTACCGCCTTGCATCCCTCATTCACTCCCCTCTCGCTTTCACATTCTTGTTCCTCTTCGGTTCCTACCCCTTTTCTTTTTTTTTATCTCCCTCATTTTTCTCTCTCGTTCCTCTTCCTACATCTTTCTACTCCCCGTTCTTCCTCCTCTTTCGTTTGGTTTCCATCTCCTTTCTCTTCTTCCTACATTCTCTGTGTTTTTTTTTCGTGTTTTTTTCTGTCTTCTTTGTTCCTACTCTTTTCTCTCTCTCTCTCTTCTTCATCCTCTTCTTTTCCGTACATTTCTTTCACTTTCTCCTACTTTTCTCCATCTCCTTCTATCCCCCCTTTTCATCCATCTTTCTTTCATTCTAATTATAACCATTTTTTCCTCCGCCTCGTCTCTCCTTTCTTTCATCTTCCCCTCTCTTATATTTACCCTCCTCCCTCCTTATTTCCCTCCTGCTTTCTTCCTCTCCCTCCTTCCCTCTTTCCCTTCCTTCTATTTATATAATTTCTACCTTCCATCCTCTTGCTCTCTCTCCCTCTTCCTCCTTCCATCCTCTTGCTCTCTCTCCCTCTTCCTCCTTCCATCCTCTTGCTCTCTCTCCCTCTTCCTCCTTCCATCCTCTTGCTCTCTCTCCCTCTTCCTCCTTCCATCCTCTTGCTCTCCCCCCCTCTTCCTCCTTCCATCCTCTTGCTCTCTCTCCCTCTTCCTCCTTCCATCCTCTTGCTCTCCCCCCCTCTTCCTCCTTCCATCCTCTTGCTCTCCCCCCCTCTTCCTCCTTCCATCCTCTTGCTCTCCCCCCTCTTCCTCCTTCTCCCCCTTCCTTCGCTTCCTCATTTTTATGGCTCATCCTCCCTCTACATCCTGCCGGGCATATCCTTCTCTTCCTCTTCCTTTTCCTCCTCCTTCTCGTCTTTCTAATCCCTCTCTTCCTCCTCTTCCCGTTTTTATCATCTATTATTAACCTAATCTCCCTCTGTTTCCTTTTTTTTTTCCGTTTCTCCTTTTTCCCTATTCCTCCTTCCAAAACTCTCTTCATTGCTTCCCTTCCTCTCTTTCTTTTTCTTCCAATTCCGATCTTTATCACCATCCCTCACCATCATCACCATCATCATCGATTCTCCTTTCCTCATCACCATCATCACTATTAACAGCATCATTATCACTATCGCCGTCCTCCGTCTCTCTTGCATCAATCTCTCTCTCTCTCGTCTCTCCTTTATCAGTGTCTCCTTTGACACTCCATCCTTCTTTCTGCCATTCGCGAATTCCTTCCTCATTATCTCTCTCCCTTCTTCTCGCTTCTCTTTCGCCTCATCTTCATTCACTCATTTATTTCCCTTTATTTTTTCTTCGTCATTTCCCCCTTTCATCTCCCCTTTTCATTTATTCTTTTCTCCTTTCCTTCTCTCATATACGCCCGAATTCTCCCTCTCCCTTCCTCATTTTCCCCCTTCTCTTCATAACCTAATTCTATTTCCCTCATTTTCTTCCTCCTTCTCTCGCCTCTCCTTCCCTTCATTCACTCCTTTCTTTCCCCTCCTCATTCTCGCAATTCCTCCTATTCCTCATTTTCCTCCAATTTCCCCCTCCTTCGCCATTTCCCCCAATTTTTCCCCACTTTTCCATTTCCCCCCAAATTTCCCCTCGTGTACGCCATTTTTGCCCTCCTTTCCCCTACATCTAGATTATCTCTCCCTCTTCATATCCCTCTTCGCTTTCCGTATGTCAACTTTCTTTTCTTTTCTGCTTCGTTTCCATTAGTCTTCGTCTCACTATTTGCTTCTTAATTTTCCCCTACCACTCGTTCTTTCTCTTTCTCCCTCTTCTTCTTCTTCTTCCTCTGCCTCGTTCTCTTTCGCTTTCTCTCATTCATTTTTTTTTCGTTATATATCTCTATCCTATCTAATCTTTCCTGTCTCTCTCTCTCTCTCTCTCTCTCTCTCTTCCTCACCTCCTCCTTCTCCTTCTCTTTCCACTCTATTTCGTTCCTTCTTCTTCTCTTCCCATTCCTGTCTTTCCTTCCCCATTCCTCTTCTTCCTTCCCTATCCCTCTCCTTCCTTCCCCATTCCTCTCCCTCCCTTTTCTCCTCCTCTTTCTCCCTCCCTCATTCCTTCCTCGTATCTATCTATCCTCCTCATTTCTTAAAGATACCCTTGACACTCCCTCAAAAAAAAAAAAAAAAAAAAAAAAAAAAAAAATAATATATATATACAAATAAATAAAATAAAACAAAAAACGATTAAAATGTTACTGTATTTCGCATACATCTTTATTTCTTAGAGACACCTTCGCCACTCCCTAAAAAAAAAATATATATATATACATATATATATATATATATATATAAATAGATAAATAAAATAAAACAAAAATCGATTACTGCATTTCGCATACATTTTAATATCTGTGATTCACGCAGCTACCAGGAATTTTTCTTAAAACATCTGAGTCATTAAGTTGTATATATGTATTTTTAGGAAAAAAAAGAGAAAAATATGAATGACTAGAGATGATTTTGCACTTTTTTTTTCAATTAATCGAGAGTTAGTGAATAAAGTGCTAAGTTGGGGTGAGTCAAGTTGCATCTTAAGGAATTATTTTCTTCGACACTTTTCTTCGTTTTCTCCTTCTTCTTCTTCTTCTTCGTCGTCTTCGTCTTCCTTTTCTTGCTCTTCCTGTTCTCCATTTTCTCTTCCTTCTTTTTCTTGTTCTCGGTTTCTTCTTGTTCTTGTTCTTCTCTTTTTCCTCTGTTTCTTGTTTCTTTTTCCACCTCCTCCTCCTCCTTCTCCTTCCTTTTCTCCTTCTATTCAACTTCCTCTTCGTCTTTTACTCTTCTTAAAACTTAAAATAAAACTTAAATCTATTCCTTTAAAACCATAGAAAAAGAACCAAAGAGTAAAGCAAAGAGAAGGAAACAGCAACACATAAATAAGATCAATAATAAA
>NW_025917803.1:0-5875 GCF_019202785.1 Penaeus chinensis | reverse complement strand
TTTTCTTATGGCACTGTTTATTAAAAGTGCCAAAATCTATGTAATTATTACACCCTTAATATCATTATCACGAATGCAGCAAGACCTTACTCTCACTAGATATAATTTGTTACCTATGTTACATCATAAAGGAGGCAATG
Organism: Penaeus chinensis; assembly: GCF_019202785.1. Lineage (NCBI taxonomy): Eukaryota > Metazoa > Arthropoda > Malacostraca > Decapoda > Penaeidae > Penaeus > Penaeus chinensis. The sequence continues at coordinate 5,735 of NW_025917803.1, read as the reverse complement.
TAAAGTAGTATGTTCACAGGCAATTTATACGTTCACATAGATACCTAGTTTCAGCTAGACTTACAAATAGCTGATAAAGGAAATGTTAGATATACAAAGCTGAGCGGTCGCCGGGTTTATGCCTTTGAGGGAAGCCTGGCCTGTGTGAGATAATGCTGACGAACAACGTTTTTTTATTTTCTGTGTCAAGCTGGTGTGAGCTAGTCCTTTCCGCCGTGGTGCCCTACCACAGCAGTAACCTCCAGGCGACAGTTGAAATTTCTGCGCCTGGCCTCTCTCTTCAAAAGACGTTCTCAATAGCCCGTTTTACGGGCGTTCTTACCACTCTTTACTCTTTCCATGTGTTGACTCACGGAGTAAGGATCGCATAGGTACGGACGGTGACGAATGTAAAACGAAATGTTAAACCGAACGTAAAGGGTAAATGCTGTGACTATGTTGGATCTGAATTCAAATTTGTATCGAACTGTTTAATACAGAGAGAATCTATAAGTTCAACAGCATTTTTACAAGGGTTATGTGTGATTCTGCGAAGGAAGATTCGCATTGCGTTGCTTCAAAACATTCTTCTTTTTCCATACACAATCATGCCCCTTTTTTTGCTACATTAGGGTTAAAACACCATAAAACGTAGGACTGTCCGTACATTGAGGGATTAAATGGTTAAGCCAAAATTTTGGTTTATATTTCATGTATATATTGACATTTGCATCTTTGGTACTAAGAACAAGTCGGGTATTCCTATACGCAGAAAATAAAGGAAAATTAAAAAATCCCTACGCGTTCTATTGCGCAGTTTTTTAGACCTTTCCAGTTTGTGGTATAAGCAAATCTAATTACTTAAAACCACTGTCATTGGATTTGCCTATGAATTTGCCATTAATTATAAGTGTCTATTTGTTTGGTCCTAGTCCTTTGAATGACATTTGTACTTACTCATGTAATTCGTTGTCATCTGATATACTTGCGCTTTTCTGCACTGCTTTAAGAAAAGTATCTTTACTCGGCGGTAGATGAAAACTGAAAACGATAGCTGATGTTGATTGGAAATGTTGAAATGTTGGTACTTGGTGTTTTCAAAGCCTTTTTCTGAACAGATGTTTGAAAATTTCGGGTTGATATACTTGGGCCTCGTATCATGCCAAAATTAGCACATAATGGAGGACCTAACAGAGCCATTTGTGATACAAGTAAACAAGGCCAGAGGCCAAGACCAAGCTTCTTAGCTATTTATTTTCATTATGATTACTTTGGTTGTAATCCACAGCTCTCGAGGCGCTGCATGAGGAGCGAAAGCATTGGGACTCTCGGTCACTGGACCAGACCAATGTTTCAGGAATTTAGGACTCACCTGGATGTCGATGTTCAGTCTGTGTATGGCCTGTGGCGAGAATATTGAGGTTTTGGATAGCTCATTTAATCTTTGGTTGTGTAGTGCAGAGCGACGGATGGTTCGACCGGGAAGTCACTCGACGGACTCGGAAACTGGGCCTACGGCGTTATGGACTCACTCAATCAGGAGTATTGGCGCTGTCGGTATTTGATGAGGAGGACTGCGATCAGGGTTTTCGAGCCTGTGATCCCTGGTCTTACTCTATGGTGTGAGGACATGGACACTAACAGTCTTGACTCCTTGCGTACTAAGTGTTATTTGCAGTATAATGTGGTATTCCGATGAGAGGGACCATGTGTCCAATCAGAGGGGAATCACTCCATGAGACTGATTCAAGGAGCCTATTACCAGTCTGGTACGGGGAGCGCAACTGAGGAAGATACGACTTCATGGGTTATCTCCGAGAAGGTTGACCCAGGCTGCGGGAAGACCAAGGGGAAAGCCATGAAACTCTTGGCTGAATCAAAATCGATCAGGACTGCCAAGAGTGTGGGGGCGGGTGGACGTTGCATGGTGGATGCTCGGTGGGACCCCAGGAGGTGGGAGCATAAGCGCTGCCTATGCGTGTGCCCTCTTCTGATGATTAATAATCCATAACTACAAGGATGTGATCCTTTTTTTGTTCTATATTTGCAACAGCAAGCAGACTGTCGATATCCACGGGGAGTTAGAGTGGTTTGCCTATGTGGAAATCCTGAATGAGATGTTTTATATCGGTGAGGGCCACGGTGTTTCCATTGTTACTCCGTTCAAGATAAACAGCTCTATTCACATGAATGCATGTCGTGAAGGTCGTGATTTCGGCAACAGCCCGAGATTAACGCTATGCAACATCCACAAATCGCCAGACCCAGAATATGAGAATGTTTGGGCAGAGACTTCACCAGATCATACCGCATAATCGTCATTCGTCGTAAGCAAAGCAATTACCCCCTTATAAAAGCATGGGAGCGATTGCGCTATGCAGACGAACGCCAGTTAACGGCGGCGTTAGTGGCATACATGGCACGTAGACTTGCAAAGCGTTCGCCATGCTTCGGTGACTTGGTAACATGAAATATTTACAGTAATATACATTTACAAAAAACCCTATTTTTTTTTTTTTTTTTAATGAAACGAGTAAATGAGCAATAATTTAGAAAAAAAAATTTCTAGGGCATGGTAAGCTATAACCAGTCTATTATATAGGATATAATTAGTGAAAAATGTAATAAAATAGTAAGTAAAAATGTAGTTTAAAACAGTCCCCCCTAACTGGATATCCCGTCAGGATACCATTATCAATATATTGATTAGTCAGAAAGTAAAGGTACTTACTTTTTTTAGCGGACATGTACATATACTATTGTGTGTATACATAACATAACATATATATATATATACCAATATGCATATATCTTGTAACATTATACATATATATCTATATCTACCTCTATACCACACACACCTTTTATTCATATATATATATTTTTTATATATATATCTATAAGATATATATATTATATTTATATACATACACATTGTATATATGTATACTTATATATATACACATATGTATATATATATAATATAAATACTAACACACACACATATCCCCTAATAAATCCCCGTGTCAGAAAGAGACAAACACATCTAGAATCGCGGGGAGTCATTTTGAAAACGCTTGTGTTGTATTAGACATTCATATTTTGTTTAAATTTTTTCAAACACTCGCTTTGCAGCTATTATGGGCTTATTTACATTTATCGTCATTTCGTATAAGAGAAAATGCTTTATCATTAACTTATTGGTATTCACGGTAGTCTGTTAGATTTCACATTCCCACAGGTTCCATTTTTTTTTTTTTTATTAGTGCAAGGTAAAATTTGCCTTTAATGGTAAGAGTACCGGAAAAAAAAAATCAATGGTTCTACCTTCGCAAGTTGATTAATAAGACGTAGTACTTTAGTATACATTGACAGGAAAAGGTAATGCCGCACTTATATTAATCAAAGAAAAAAAAACTTCTATCACAAAAAAAAATAATAATAATCTGTGTAGGCAAAAATTCATAAAAAAAATAATAATAATAATAATGATAATATATGGTTACCGACAAATCCACGCGTGAGAGATAAAGGGCTCTTCTGCAACGCCAATCCAAACTGACCAGTTATGTTCTATGTTTTCTCCCTTGTTGTGAATGGTTGTTACATGCAGATGCTCACTATGCGCTCTGTCGGCAAGATTGTCTATCGTAGTCATGTGACGCATCCCCCAATTTCCTTGATTTTTGGCGGGAAATGTGTTTTTTCTTTTTAATACAGTTGACATCGAAATCTGTTATTATTTATTATTGATGTTATGAATATTACCAAATTGTTATAAATCTCGATAACATTTAAGAAATGAGATTATGCAAAAATATCCTTTAAAAAAGTCAGGGAAAACGGTAAAACTGATGAGTTGGTAGGGAACTAACAATTGACACTTTTTTGACTAAGCACTTGGCAAAGGGCCACCTTTGTGTAAATACTATTTGGCAGTCATGTATTCTTGGCCATACGTGGCGATTGGGGTAAACGTTTAAAGAACAGGAGCTCAGTGCCAGGCGGGGATGTGATTGGATTATAATGGTTCCACTGCCAGGCGTAAGTAATCTGAAAACTGTTATACATCCTCCTTCATTCTGACCACCATGGAGACAACGTAAACGAATCATCTCGTCGGAATAATAATTTTACAAAAAAATGTTTTTAAAATAACACTGACACAAATACTATGTAAGTATGTTTGTGTGTGTGCGTGTGCGTGTGCGTTGGTGCGTGCGTGCGTGCGATGTGTGGTGTGTTTGTGTGAATGTGCGCGCGCGCGCGTGTGCACACATGCACGCATTCCACTCACTCACTCACTCACTCACTCAAGCACGCATTAACTACACTCTCACTCACCACGAACGTTGTGCACAACACACCCAACACACACACAACACAACACACACACACACACACACACACACACACACTCGTTTATATTTGGTTCAATTTCCCCCCCCTTTTCTATATAAAAAACGAATATATATATGCATAAATGTACATACATGAATATGTATAATACATATATATGTATGTATATGTGTCCCTACTGTTACAGTGGAGGTGATTACCATTGATCTACTTTAATAGCGAATTCCTGTTCAGGATACTGGGGGAAAAAAGGTCAAATAAACTGTTATGAAATTATATATGTAGCAGTACAGTCTCAGTGATATAATAAGTTAAGTAAATTCATTTTGAATTGAGAATGTACATTCGCGTAACGTTTTGCACACGTCAATTTATTTTTCGTTAATTATTCTCGAAGTCTTACTGGGTTATTTTCAGTTTTAAAGCATATCGCTAATCTAATAATTCTCACATTATTTTTATTGACTGTCTCAATGACATTTTCATTTTAACCTACTAAGTTCATATCTGTAATGGATCGTGATATAATATAATCGCGTTATCGTGCGCTTCCATTAGTGTTTTGGCCAGTGAACATTAACTCTTCAGAGGCTGGATGAGAGCGAGTGCTTTATGGGAAGCGCAATTTGTCAGCCACGTCCGTTCCCAATCATTCGATAAAAATATCCGTCTATAAAGACTTTTTCTGAATAATGCTGTTAAGTCATATAAATATTTGGATTAATTTTTTTTTCACATGAAAATCTATAATGTCATTCATAAACCATTTCTTACGTTTAATGAAAAACACCGTGTGAATATGAAGTCAAGGGGAATTCATTCAAACCACAGTAATATTTACAGTGAAAGTACCAAAAGTAGTAATTGTTTTCTAGCGGGGTTTTTTTTTTTTTTATCTAGCTATGTTTCATGTTCTTTCTCCGCAATATCGTTCTAAAGAATAATTGTATAAAAATATTTGGAATTCTTTTACAGTATAATCTTAACTTAGGCATTAATTAAGAAGTATAATTACCTAACGGTCATTTTGCTGAGTTGAATATGTTCCTACACATGCGTATTCCAGACGATGAAACGGAGCATGCAATGACGTCACACTTGGACAGAAAACTGGAGCAGCAAATTCTTACAGCTCGCGGAACTGTTTGTAGACTTGTGTTAAACGGATTTCTTTTTTTTTCTTTTTTCTTTTTTCCCAGGAATGGCTGGAGTAATAGGATTCTCAAGTTGCGGGTCACTTCACAAACATAACAATATTTCACTATATTTTGTGAGGTAAAATAAGAGGATTCACTCAATTACAGTATACGATAAACTGGAAGAAAGAATAATATTTTCACGGTAAACTTAACCCAATCGCCACGTTTGACAAAGAATAGAGTCATGCTAATATAATA
>NW_025917802.1:0-5872 GCF_019202785.1 Penaeus chinensis | reverse complement strand
GATATATATATATATAATATATATATATATATAGATATATATATATATAGATATATATATAGATTCTAAATCATATCTGTATTATATATTTATAATATATATATGATATGGTATATGAAATAGCTATATAGAAATAATATAATACATATTATATAATATATAGATAATGTGTGTGTGAGTGTGTGCTATATCGACTATATATGTATGTATATAGCTATATTTGCAATATATATATAGATATATATATAGATAATATATATATAATTATATATAATATAATGCTATATCTACTATGTGTGTATGGATATATATAAATAAAATAATATATATATATATATATATATAATATATATATATATGCAATATCTACTATGGTGTATGTATTGTATATAATATATAAATTATCTATAAAAAATATAATAAATTTTATAATATATATATGATCATTATTATATATTATATACTAAATATAATGTGTGTGTGTGTGTTGGGTGTGTGTGTGGTATAAACATATATATATATATATATATATAATATATCAAATACTATACATACATACATATAAATATTATAAATATATGTATGTATGTATATTATATAATAGATATATATATATATATATATATTATGTTTATATACACTCACACACACCCACACACACACACACACATATAGTATAGAATATAATATATATATATAATATATATATAATATATAGATATATATTATATAAATTAATATATATATATTTAATAGATATAACATACACATACATACACACATAGTAGATATAGCATATATATATATATAGATATATATATATATAATATATATAGAATATATATATAAAATATACATACAGCACATAGTAGATATAGCAATATAATATATATATAATATATATATAAGTATATATATATATATAATATATGCAAATAATAGATATATACATATACATCTATCGTCGATATAGCACACACACACACACACATTATTTATATATATATATATATATATATATTTCTATATAGATCTTTCAGATACATATCATATATAATTATATATATATAATACATATATAATTATATATATATATATATCAATATGTTATATCTAAAATATATATAACATATCAGATAATCATATATGTCATATCTCATCACACAAACACACACACACACACACACACACACACACACACACACACACACACACACACACACACATTGATTATATAATTATATATAATATTATTTTAACATACATATATATGTATGATATATATATATTTATATAATATATATTTATTTATATAATATATGTAAGTATATATATACACATATGTATAATATATACGCACACACACACACACACGCCACACACACATATTATATATAATATAAATATATATATATATAGATATAAATATAATATTATATATATTTGCGTGTGTGTGGTGTGTGTGTGTGTGTGTGGTGTGTGTGTGTGTGTGTGTGTGAGTGTGTGTGTGTGTGTGTGTGTTTTTGTGTGTGTGTGTGTGTGTGTATGTAATATATATATATGTGTGTAGTGTATATATATAAGAAGATATTATATATAATATATAGAGATATATAAATATATATGAATATATATATGTATACATAATAAAAGATATATATATAGAGAGATAAATAGATATATTATTATTACACACCCACACACCACACACACACACGCACACACACACACACACCACATATATATATAATAGAAATATATATAATATATATATATATACATTATATAATATAAATATATATATATATACATTGAATATATATAAAACATTTATATGTTTATTATTATAAATTATATGCAGCGTTTACAGCTAAGGTCATTTGCGGCAATATCTTTTTTTAGAAGGTTGAAAATCTATCAATAAATGTCCTTGTTAATATCAATTAAATACATATTATGCTTAAATGTACAAAATTATTGCATAAATATAAATAATTGTATGGATGTTCAAGTAATAATCAGTCAAATGATATTACTTGAAACGTACCTAAGATAACGCAATGAAATAATCCATCTAATCCCAAATCACAGTTTAATGAAAATTTGATGGTGGATAAGGCTAGGAAATTTGTGCATGGATAGATATCGCTTACAAACTGTAAACATTATATTTCCTGCGGGTTCGTGTTTAAACATGTCGAGAAATGGGATAAATGCAACAACTAGGTAACATTAAGCTCTTGTGAAAACCAACCTGTTATGTAATGTAATGGCCTGCAAGGAATGAGGCAAGGATCGGTTTCTCTAGGGAATGCAAGTAAATAAAGTAAATCAGATAAAATAAAAATCTAGAACGTATTGGATTATCGGTTCGCGTTCCTGTAATAATTCATTCAACAGCCTTCGCTTCATCGAAATGGTTTAAGATTTTGTTTTGTAATCAATGTCATCTCTGTTATCATTTATATACTGGCATTAGTACTACAATAATTACTATTTTCTTAAATAATTTCTACCTAAAGAAAATGCATGATCACCGGTCTGCAATTGATTACTGCTAAGTATCATTTTTAATTTCTACTCTCTAATGATTACTGTCAGTCTAACTAATGAATCTTTGCCTATGTGGTTAACAACCTCACGTTTACTGTCCAAATGTCTAAAGGGGATATTCAATAATTTCCCATAAACCCTGGCAGAATGATTAACGCAATCTGATCGGTAATAATTGTCCAATACATTCGATTACTTAGTCTGACTGTGACTGATTCATTTTACGACAATTACAGGAATGAAGGTATCAAATGTCATCAGAATAAAAGGTGAGGAGGGGGGACATATGATATTAAAAGGAATTATATCTAAATAGCATCAGTAGGATCGCAAAGTGGGGAAACATGGCTTTTTGCTATAATCACTCTTAGTTATAAGTTAATTTTCGAGATGAAATTATTAAAATTTCTTTTCAGGTTAATTTAAATGTTATTGCTTTTCGTTATTTTGTCTTTTCTTTTAAGGAATCATACATGAAGTAAACTGTATGATAGTAAGATCACTACATTCAAACATGAATTTATATATTTCACTATCAAAAAATATGTAGAAACAATAGAAATTAAGTAATCCATATGCCTTTCGTCTGATTATAAGACCAGTTCACACATCATATGATCAGGCTGATAAGAAACTATCAATCCGATGAAGTGACGCGTTTTATATATCTGTGTGCGAATATATGTTGCATACACAAATATATTACATGATATATGTATATATAAACATATATATATATATAATATATTAGATATATCGATTATAATGTGTGTGTATATGTAATACATTTATATAAACATTCGTAACATACATATCACATATATAAATATATATATATATAATATAATAGATATATATATATACAATATACATATATCATATATATATAACATATATACATAGACATATATAATATGTATATATATATATACACACACACACATCAATAGATATATATATAATATATATAAAATATATATATAAATATAGTATATATATATGTATGTTTGTAATATTATACACATCCCTTTTATTTGAATTTCTCATTGTTCATGAACATAACTTAAGCCACCCGTACCTGCCCTATTTTAAAGGTCCGTGAAAAGAGTCAAAGAACGTATGAAACCCCAATCTGGCAAGAATAGTGTAATTCCTTCTGTATACTCGTAAACCCGTTTTGGAACTTTATTTCTCCGATTGACACAGGAGCATCCAGACGAGACGGGAGGAAGGTCATTTGCCATATCAGGGCTTATAATATGGGATACATAGTACCATTCATTACCAAGAGAAAAAAAGTATTTCATCTTGCAAGAAAGCGATGGAAGTTGTGATTTTCTTTATTTTCTACTGGATTGCACAGTTTACTAAGCCGTTTTAAATGCCTGTTGCACGAATTCTCGTTGGCGTTTTCGAGAGCATGATGGTTAACTTTCTCTATAAACATAACTGGTTTACACGAGCATTTTTTAATAGAAGGGTCATCTGCCTCGGAATGCATCATCCGCATGAAATACAGTGAGTATATAGTGGGTGTCTGTTCTTTTGGCTTAATTACCTGACCATTTGCCTAATACAAAAGTATTTTATCGTTGAGAGGAAAAGCCGATAAAATACTTTTATGTTTTTAGCAACTCTGATTATAGTATCCTATAATAATATCCTAATCGTAAAAGAATATTCCTCAAGAATGATTCAGAAACCGCAGAATTTCCATATAAGTTATACTAATAGGACGATGCAATATATTATAAAACTATGTAATCCCATTTTCCACGACGAGGATAAACAGATTTTCTTGCGACCTTATATTAATTTACAATAAACTAAAATAACTTTAAAAATAACTACCCTGTATTGCCTAAATAACATTCTTATTTTTCTACTTGGTGACAAACAAGGTAGGAAGGTCTGGACTAGAGCGTATATTAGTAAACGAAGTCTTATGTTTACAACGTAGCGCGTACGTGGCATGATCATATATCTAATTATTACCAGTTTATTTTATAGAACATAATAATAAATGGCTATACCCTGCATACATACCCACATCAACATCTCTCTCTCATATATCTGTCCTATATAGTTATCTATCTATAATATTTATCTATTATATCATGCATATATGTCTGTATATATAGTTTATATATATATAATATATGCAAAATATATATAATATATAAATATATATATATATATATATATATACACATATAGTGTGTATACCACAGCCTATATATAATAGATATATATTATATATAATATATTATTTATATATATACATATATATGTAATGAGATATGCATATATATACATATATATACATATATTATTATTAATATAATAATATATTATATATATATACATATAGATATAGATTTATAGATATATTATATATATATATTATATATAATATATATATATATACACACACATGATATGTAATATGAATAGGGCCATATATATATTCATATATATATATATATAATAAATATAATATGTATGTATATTTATATATTCATAATATATTAAAATGTGTATATATTATATAAATATGATATAATAGTATATAGATAGATATATGACATATCGCCTTGAGAAGTCAAGACGCAGGTTCATAGGTGAAGTCACTCCGCGTTGCCTCAGTGTTAGCGCACTCGAACAGCGGTTGATAGAAGGCAATCCAATCAGGCAGGGGGGTGAGACTGCCATAAAACCTCCAATAGTGAATTGAAGAGGCCTATGCTCTGCAGTGGGAAAGAATGGCTGTGTAAATAAATATACAGTGAATATATATAAAATATATATATAGTTATCTATATAGACATATATAATAATACATATATATTATATATATATAAATACAAACATATAAATATAAACATATACAAACATATAATCATATAACCATATACATATATATATATAATTTATAGATATAATATATTATATGTGTGTGGTGTGAGTGTGTGTGTGTGTTAGTGTGTGTGTGTGTGCGTGTGTGTTGTGTGTGTGTGTGTGTGTGTGTGTGTGGTGTGGTGTTGTGTGTGTAATGTCTTGTGTGTGTGTTGTGTGTGTGGTGTGTGTGTGTGGTGTTGTGTGTGTGTGTAAGTGTGTATGTATGTGTGTGTGTTGTGTGTGTTGTGTGTGTGTGTGTATTTGGTGTGTGTGTGTTTCTGTATATATATATAGTGTGTATATATATATATAATATATATATTAGATATATAATATATATATAAATGATTATTGTATATTCATTTATAAGAGAATGAAACATACTCCTATACTAATTTATATAATATCATTTACAAAGTAT
>NW_025917801.1:0-5826 GCF_019202785.1 Penaeus chinensis | reverse complement strand
AAATAAACGATTCATAATCTGTATGATTATGTACTATCGTGAATTTACAGATAATAGTCTTTGTGGTATATAGGGTTTATTCTCTATATGTTAGAAATATTAACGGCTTTGAGTTATTCGGAATAGTCTTTATGTTCCTTATTTTTTTTCAACGAATGAATACACGTTAGTTTCTTTAAATTTAATAAATTTGTCAGCAAATTGACTTATCATTTTTTATATCGTCCCCAATCACCACCAGCCAAACCCGCAACTATTTTGTAGGGAAATAGAACCATATCTACTTCGGTATTTGTAGTCGTTAATATTGAATATTCAGTCAGATCAAGATTGAAAAATATTTTTCAACGTAAACTCTGAGACTGTCGTTTTTGATACGTTCACGATGTTGATTATTCCCTATTATAATGAGTATTATTATATATGGCCTGGTTTCCCATACATAAATTGACAAAGAGATTCTGCCACACAAGGGACACCTTTACAAATTCAATTGTTCCATGGTGTTCCTCTTGATTTCTGAGTGGCCTATTTTTCGTTTAATGCTATACGACGGCATTAGGAATTGTGTACGGACAAACGTGTCGGATATTGCTTTTTAGATAGACGTGGTTTTCCATTGCTATCAGTTACATTGTTGACAGATACAAATATTCGTTTTTTATAATCTGGATCTAATATATCTCCAGCAATTAGGCGATATCTGGAATTTTCTGCCATTACTTTATTATTATATATTAATATTTTAAATTTTATTTTTTAGGTATTTATCGGTTGGGACTTATAGTATATAGTTATATTTTCTATATGGATTTATAACCCATGTAATATTTTTCTTTTATGATTTATAGCCCATATATATGTATATTATGATATTTTGGTATATTACTATAGATATAAGTATTAAAATTAGTTACTATATCTATTTTTTGTTTAATAATTTTATAGATATAAAGTATAAAATTAGATATTTATATTTTGTTATATTATATAGTATATAAAGTATAAAAATAGATTATATATAGTTATATTATATAGATTATAAAGTATAAAATTATGATTAAGAATATATATAATGGATGAGAAGCAAAGTGAAATTATATACAGGATGATGATCCGTTCTTGGTGATGATAACACAACTTAACAACTAACATTTGTAGACATCAGGGCAATATTTTATACTGCCAGATCCGAACTCCGTTACAAATGAACCTAATTCATCATTAATAAAAAAGAGAAAAAAACCTTCAGAACAAAATGAAGAAATAATGAATCAGAGTAAGATGGATAGTTATAATTTACTAAAAAAAAAAGATCACATGAAAAATACCAGAGGAAAAAGAAGAAAAGAAAGAGATACAGTGGAACAGAATATACAGTCATGAAAAAATAAGAAAGAATCCTCAAGAGCAAGAAATACGATACTGGGCACGATGCAAAGCGTAAGAAATTTAAAAGAAACAGATATAGATGATAATAGTAAAAATAATGACACTGATACAGCCATAATGATGTCGGAGCCAGTGGGGGGCGGTGATGAAAACATAATAACATGGTGCGGTTGGAAAGGAAGATTGTTTAAAAGATGAAATAAACTAGATGATAATGAAAAAGTAGATATTAATCAAAGTAAATATTTAGAGAGAAACTGAAAGACCAAATATGTTATCAAATTACTATACTAGTTCATTGATCTGATCAAATTGAAAAATAACGAATGAAAAGACTAAAAAATGAGAAAAAAGAAGAAAAAGGCTACTGAAAAATAAAACAAAAATATAAACAACTTATTATCTGTAAAAAAGTAAAATATTGTCATATACACACGAATATGTATATTGAAAAGAAAATGAAGAAGCTAGAGATATTACTCCTGTATAAAGGAGAAGAAGAAATGGATGATCAAAAATTACAGCGAATAAGTCACAAATTAAAACAAAATAAAGAAGAAGAAGATACCACTGTAAAAATAAAAAAAATGATGATCAAAAATATACAAGCGGATAAGTCACAAGTAAAACAATTATAAAAAAACGTCTGTAAAAAGAACAAATATTGATCAAGATCACAACCGAATATTGTATATTTAACAAGAAATGAAGAAGTGAGTAATTACCACCTCATGTTAAAAGAAAGTAATTTGATCAAAATACAAATGAAGAGCAGCAGATATTGATCAGAGTGAATGCGAAACAGTATTTATAATTTAACTTATAGGAAATGATAGAATAAAAGAATATCGTTAATGTTTTTAAATTTAAAGAAATATGTTTCGTTATATATTATTGGATAGTGAGGATAATACCACTACTTTTGATAATATTTTTACTTAATTATGATCCTTATATCAATCCGGTCTTGTTAAATTGATTATGACAAAAATAACACCCCTACTTGTCAGTCCATGATGAATGATGATAAACAAAGCATTCGCAAGTTAAAGCTATCGCCAGATATATATTCTAATTATTAGATGTTGATTGTTATTATTAAACACCACTATCGGTAATTTTTATGATACGGATATACTTTAAAAAAATATTATATCAAATGATCAATAAATCATTTTGTTTGGAAGAGCATTGTCTTGTTTTTATTATAATGAATATCATATGTCTTGTAATATTACACAAATTGAATATATTTTAGAGATTATCCATGAGGATATACAGAACTCACCAGTCTCTAAATAATAAATGTGTCACCCTATTGATGACAATAAATAATGACCTTTATAATTATGATGATTCCAAATATTACTTTTCTATGTAATTGTATATTAAATTCAACATTACCAAGAAATATATAATTTAACAAGATAGTGATTCCGTGAGATTGCGCAATCTTTGCGCGCGATAAGCAACATATCATTATTCGTATAAAAAATTCTTTTAATTTTTGCGCATCCACTGTGTACATTCATATTATATAATTCCTAATATTATTATTTTTTAAAAAGTATTGATATTAATTAATTATATCTTTACTTATTCAGATGGAGCATAGATTATATAATTAACGATATTATAACTTTCGAAAATTATTGAAAATATCGTAGATATAAATCCGTTATCTTGTGTGTTTAAAATATTTATTTACATGTTCGAATAACTCACCTTCTAAGATACTGTAACACAACAAGTTATGATGAGATTAGTTTTGAAAATGATATGGTTATCAAGACTTGATTTTAACAACAAATTTATGTTTTCTAACTTTGATCCTCTAGTACGATGGGACAACCGCCTTTAAACAGAACCAGATTATTCAATGTTTTCGTCCCTATTAGAAAAATATAATATTTTGATATTAATATACAATTTCCTTTTCAGTTATCACTCATTATGTCTATAGTAAGTCAAAGAATTATGTGCAAATTTTTCTAATTTCGAGATCGTGATATATTGACATCGTCACGGGATCGACAATCAACTCTAAATAGAACTACATCGAATATTTGAAAAAATTTATATTATTAAGGGGTTAAGATCTATGTATTCTGGATTAATTCTGTTTTATCCGAGGATAGGTTACGAGTATTTTTAATGACGGGTACATGTCATATTTTCAGGATTTTATTTTTTACGGTTTAAAATCATACATCGAAACCAGGACTTGAAAGATAACTCAAGGGTATTTCTTCTCCTTTATTAGTTGATTCCATCTATCGATGAGATATGGTATTTAACGATATTAGCCACCTATTTTATCAAACGATGCATTGAATTATTTATGATAATAAACATATATCTAATAAGAGATTTGATGGAATTGTTGAAACAACTATTTGAATTTTGATGATTTATTTTCTTCTGATTAGTTGGGTCCTAATTTTAACATTGAAAAATTTGATTGATTTTTTCAAAAAATGTAAAATATTATACAAGATGTAAAAATAAGTTAGGGATATAAACGATATCTCGATATCGATTCAACAAAAAATATATACCCGATATATCGACCGTATTGATGATATAATAAAAAAACTACAATGTATATTTACGATAATAATACGCTACAAAAGAATATTGATTATTATATTAAATCTTTTTATCATTACGTTCTTTGATCAATTTATCTCATGTGAAGAATCTTGTGATAAAGATACGAATTTATATAATTTAAATACACCATATTGTTAACGAATATAGTTTTTAATTTGTTTCGAATATATTTGCATTCAAATTTTTTCTACGAATGGTGGTGTTGCCTTCAAAATATATAACGTCTATTTATATATGGCTATAACAAATTTTAATATTATTTCCGCTTGGCAGTTTATTGTATGCTTCATCTCTAAGAGAGATATTGATGATATATTCATCTCATACCTCTTTTCTTTCTATATCAATGGGGTTACGGTCTCTGGGATTGACATGTAAAATATCTTGCTTGGTCACTAATAATTTACAATACTTGGCTTCTATATAGAGCATAATAATGATATATTATTTTATTAAGTTGCCAATGCCGCTATTATTGAAAAATTTAGCAGTACTCTTTAGTATGTTTCCTTTTTACAATGATGATTATTTAGTGAATGAACATTAGGAATTAAAAAAGATATAGTAATAAGATTTCAAATATCTCGACATACCAATCGAAAATCCAATATACGAAAAAACACCTGAATCTATTTATGAATTATTTTTCATATAATGGTGAAATGAATATTATAATGATCTTTACGAATATATTATGTTTGGAATGAAAAAACATACTTGAGATCTCTTGAAGAGGAAAAGCGTATTTTTGATAACGATGATCAAATCAAAAAGCAAGTAGAAGATCGACTCCGATTACCTCTTTGGTGAGTTGAATATAAAAGAAAATTATAAAACTAAAAAACCATGGGAGAAACAATACCGATACCATTTTAGATATAAAAATGACTTGGGGGAAAGTGATTATTCTAATAAAGAATTAGATATCATTAATAAAGATGAATATATGTTTTATAGTAGCTATGATGAGTTAACCAATGCCGAATTGATCCACAATATGGTAATACTGTTTACAACATTAGCTCAATGCCGGGATTTCTTTAGTAATATTTTTGAAGTATGGGATAATTAATAATTATGATTCATATGTTGATGAAATATAATAAAATGAACAATACTAATCTAAGCGATAAGGAATGAATGTGTTGATATGTTTACTTGAAATTGTCAAATATATTCTAAATAGATTAATGAAAACATGGAGGTATTCGATTATGTGTATCATTTATGAAAGAAATCTATAAGGAGATAATGTCCATCTAACAACATAAAATAGTTACTGATTCATATCAACACATGGGAATATTTTAATGTATAATGAATGAAATAATTAATATATTTGAGAAGATAAAAAATTAAATTCTCATGATTATGGATCTTATTTATATTTAATAGGGGGGACAATAATAATCAAGGTAATGAGTGATTATATATTAAAAATACCCTCTCTGTATACCGAACCCAAAACCAATATAATAGAACCAATCTTTTCATCGGCGTAATGGATTCTAATGTAATCGCTTGAAAACACAAGGACAAATAATGATAAAACAACCTTTTGAGAGAGGATTCAATAATATTCCAATTGTTATCGGTGGCAGTTAGAATCTATGGAAAACAACAACAACAACAATGTTTCGATGCTATCACATCAAATAGAGAAATTGGAAAATTTTTCGGGAGAAAATACAACCTTTCAGAGAGGATCCATCAATTGTTTTCAACGATCATCGATACAGTAGAGCTTTGGAATCAACAACAACAGTTGGAACCATACTCGACAGAATCAACATCAGGTATGACCAAATGGATATATTCATT
>NW_025917800.1:0-5807 GCF_019202785.1 Penaeus chinensis | reverse complement strand
CCCCTCCCCTATCTGCAAGAACAATCAAGCGCGACGCAATGACCGCGCAGGAACTGTAATTCCGCCGGAGTCTCTCGCCCGATGCGCTTAAATGGTGCTTTAAGAAGGACTTCCAAGGAGGCTGGATGCTGATGCTGCGGGAGATGATGCCACGCGGGATATCGAGCATCTTGTACTGGGATGAAAGGGGGGGGGGGGTGGGGGTGGGGGTAGATGGAAGGGTGATGGAGATGGGATGAGGTGTGATGGTGGGTTGCTTGGCTTGTGCTTGTTGTGTGTGTGTTGTGTGTGCGTTGTGTGTGTGTGTGTGTGTGTGTGTATGTGTTTATGCGTGTTTATGCATGTGTGTATATAGATCGACAGACAGATAGATAGATGAATAGATAGATAGTTTGGTTGATTGATAGACAGATAGATATGAAACATTCAAAGACTATGATGATGCAAATCTGGCGTCTTTGTGTAAACCCGGTCCTTCCCGTTGCCCAAACTTAGAAACGCGATGGTTGCTGAATCATCCCTGGGAGGACCAAAGCCTTAAGCCGGAACACCGGTTTGGAGGCGTTGTTGGTCAAGGGAAATTTTGGTTCATCATATACGAGCTGTCTTCTATACGGGAATTTGTGCATTTCCCGCCGTGATGCCTATTTTGCCTTTTCTTCTTTTCATCTTTCTTCTTATCATTATTTTTGTCTTTCTTTGTTTCTTTTTTTTGTTTCCTTTTTTTTTTCTTTCTTTCTTTCTCTCTTTCTAGTTTTCCTTTTTTATCTTCCTTTTTCTTGCTTTGTTTCTCTTTCCTTCGATTTCCCTCTCACATCGTCACAGAGGATTTGGTGACGTCACGCACGGCCCGAAGGCGTTTCCAAGGATTCACTTCTGATTAAAAAAACGAAGCTTCGGTACAGAGAGAGTGAGACTTTCGACTCTTTAATACGTAGAAAAGGCAGTATCCAATTTCTTATTTCTTATGGAGAAAGAGGAAGATAAGAAGGAGGCCTCCGCAAGTGAATGATAATAATAATAATAATAATAATAATAATAATAATAATGATGATGATAATAACAATAAAGAAGGATAAACAGAAAGAAGGAATAGGAGAGATAGAGGAAGATACAACTCCCCCCTCCCCACCCCTCCTCCTCCTCCTCCTCCTTCTTCTTCGTAAATACGTCATGTTTAAGCTCAAATTTCGGATCAATTAATTCCATGGGTTATGTTGTTCCATGAGTTATGTTGTTTATGTTATGGAGAGTAACGACTGCAGGCATATACATAAAGGTTGTTTAATAAGGGAATGAACAGTGAGGGATACATAAACTACTATAGATATTGGTGGTGAATATCTATATATCTATCTATCTATCTATCTATATATATATATATATATATATATATGAAAGAGGTGTGGCGTATATGCTGTAGTTTTATTATGATAAATGAGGGCGGTGTCTTGTTTAATTTGGGTGTAGGATTATCAGTTAATGTTTATTGATTCATTATTAAAGCTCATTATTGGAGTCAGTTTATCTCGGTTTATTGGATTAGTTTGTTTTCTCTGTTGTTTTTATTTGTTTTATTTTCTTTTTGTTATTTTTTCCATTTTATTTGTTTTTTATTAGCTTGTTTTATTAGTTTATTTTATCTGTTATTGTTTTCATTTTTTTGTTTTATTTTATTTTGTTTTGTTATTTTCTCATTTCACTTTTTTATTTAGTTTTATTGGATAATGTTATTTTATTTATCATTCTATCTTATCTGCTTATTATTTGAGTTTATTTGATTAGCTTATTTTATTCAACTTTATTAGTTAATTTCAGAATTTAATACATTTAATTGATATTATCGTTGTTATCATCTTATCCACATTAGGGCTTTATTGGCTCATAAAAATCGTCTTCATCTCAAACCATCAAATATATTTTCTGTGTTGCTGATAGTAACAGTTTTTTCTTATTTATTTTCCAGGTATGTAGTTTTGACTCCGTAGACTGCCTGTTGACTGAGGAGCTTGGAAGTCTCGGTAATGATTTTCGTTTCATTTTCGTTTTGTTTTGGTTCTGTTTTTGTTTTTTGGAGTGTTGGTTTCTTGTTTTTTTTTGGGGGGGGAAGTTTGGAGGCGATAGCGTGTAAGTAATTTTTGAGGTGTTGTATCTGGTTATATTGAGTTTTTTTTGTGTTTTTCTTGACACTACTTTTGAGTCTTATATGAATGGCTTTGTTAAACTTCATTGTTGTATCATGGGTGAAGTCAAACCATTTTTTTTTTTTTTTTATTATGTATAATTTTCAATAGAAATTCACAAAATGATGAAGTTTCCCCTTTACAAATTCCCATTTTCACCCGTTTATCCATTTTCTACGGTGGTCCTCCGTCGCCTCCAACCGCAAGCTCCAAGAATAGCGTCTTTTAGTATCGCAAAGGCAAGGGGACGAGGAGGATGATGTGTTCTGGGTCTCTGTCTCGCGTGGTCTTGCTTGCGTTTATTCGGGAATGAATTTTGAATGTTTGGATATTGTATTGAGATGAGTTAGGTTTGGAGATTGTATTTAGAGGAGTTAGGTTTGGATATTGTATTTAGGTGTGTTAGGTATGGAGATTGTATTTATGTGAGTTAGGTTTGGATATTGTATTTAGATGAGTTAGGTTTGGATATTGTATTTAGGTGAGTTAGCTTTGGAGATTGTATTTAGAGGAGTTAGGTTTGGATATTGTATTTAGGTGTGTTAGGTATGGAGATTGTATTTATGTGAGTTAGGTTTGGATATTGTATTTAGGTGAGTTAGGCTTGGAGATTGTATTTGGAGGAGTTAGGTTTGGATATTGTATTTAGGTGAGTTAGGTTAGGATATTGTATTTAGGTGAGTTAGGTTTGGATATTGTATTTAGGTGAGTTAGCTTTGGAGATTGTATTTAGGTGAGTTAGGTTTGGAGATTGTATTTAGGTGAGTTAGGTTTGGAGATTGTATTTAGGTGAGTTAGGTTTGGAGATTGTATTTAGGTGAGTTAGGTTTGGAGATTGTATTTAGGTGAGTTAGGTTTGGAGATTGTATTGAGATGAGTTAGGTTTGGATATTGTATTTAGGTGAGTTAGGTTTGGAGATTGTATTTATGTGAGTTAGGTTTGGAGATTGTATTTATATGAGTTAGGTTTGGATATTGTATTTAGGTGAGTTAGGTTTGGAGATTGTATTGAGATGAGTTAGGTTTGGAGATTGTATTGAGATGAGTTAGGTTTGGAGATTGTATTTAGGTGAGTTAGGTTTGGAGATTGTATTGAGATGAGTTAGGTTTGGAAATTGTATTTAGGTGAGTTAGGTTTGGATATTGTATTTAGGTGAGTTAGGTTTGGATATTGTATTTAGGTGAGTAAGGTTTGGATATTGTATTTAGGTGAGTTAGGTTTGGATATTGTATTTAGGTGAGTTAGGTTTGGAGATTGTATTGAGATGAGTTAGGTTGGGAGATTGTATTGAGATGAGTTAGGTTTGGATATTGTATTTAGGTGAGTTAGGTTTGGAGATTGTATTGAGATGAGTTAGGTTTGGATATTATATAGAGATGAGTTAGGTTTGGATATTGTATTTAGGTGAGTTAGGTTTGGATATTGTATTTAGGTGAGTTAGGTTTGGATATTGTATTTAGGTGAGTTAGGTTTGAATATTGTATTTAGGTGAGTTAGGTTTGGAGATTGTATTTAGATGAGTTAGGTTTGGAGATTGTATTGAGATGAGTTAGGTTTGGATATTGTATTTAGGTGAGTTAGGTTTGGAGATTGTATTGAGATGAGTTAGGTTTGGATATTGTATTTAGGTGAGTTAGGTTTGGAGATTGTATTGAGATGAGTTAGGTTTGGAGATTGTATTTATGTGAATTAGGTTGGGAGATTGTATTTATGTGAGTTAGGTTTGGATATTGTATTTAGGTGAGTTAGGTTTGGATATTGTATTTAGGTGAGTTAGGTTTGGATATTGTATTTAGGTGAGTTAGGTTTGAATATTGTATTTAGGTGAGTTAGGTTTGGAGATTGTATTTAGATGAGTTAGGTTTGGAGATTGTATTGAGATGAGTTAGGTTTGGATATTGTATTTAGGTGAGTTAGGTTTGGAGATTGTATTGAGATGAGTTAGGTTTGGATATTGTATTTAGGTGAGTTAGGTTTGGAGATTGTATTGAGATGAGTTAGGTTTGGAGATTGTATTTATGTGAATTAGGTTGGGAGATTGTATTTATGTGAGTTAGGTTTGGATATTGTATTTAGGTGAGTTAGGTTTGGATATTGTATTTAGGTGAGTTAGGTTTGGATATTGTATTGAGATGAGTTAGGTTTGGATATTGTATTTAGGTGAGTTAGGTTTGGAGATTGTATTTAGATGAGTTAGGTTTGGAGATTGTATTGAGATGAGTTAGGTTTGGATATTGTATTTAGGTGATTTAGGTTTGGAGATTGTATTGAGATGAGTTAGGTTTGGAGATTGTATTTATGTGAATTAGGTTGGGAGATTGTATTTATGTGAGTTAGGTTTGGATATTGTATTTAGATGAGTTAAGTTTGTTTCTATTTGTTTTTGTTACTGGGAGAGCTTTGGAATGCAGCTGAAAACGCTTAATTAGTAATGATGTATGTTTGTATTTATGTATATGTGTATATCTATTTGCTTATTTATATAGATGTATTTATTTCACGGATTCATATATAGAGATTTTGAATGCTTGGAGAGGCACAGAGAAGAAACGAAATTATGATTATAAAGAATTGATATAGGACCTTTAATAATTCTTATTGTTTTTACTGTTTAGAGAGGAAACACGAAACATGTCAAATTATTATTCATGCTTGGCCAATATATATATGTATATATATATATTTTTTTTTTTTTTTTTTCCGTAAAAGTAAACATTAGATTTACTTTTTCCAAATGTAAACTTAAATAGCCAGGTTTATATTAAAATAGACTAAGTCTAAGGTTCCCGCACGCCACGTTCCACAGGCTCGCGTTTTTTTTTTTCTTTTCTTTTCTTTTCTTTTCTTTTCTTTTCTTTTTCGATGATAGATAATAGTCTTGATTAATCCCCATAAATAATGAAAACTTGTGCTTTCAATTTTTCTGTATTATATCACGAGATTGATTCTTCCCTCCAGATTATGATATAAATATAAAACTTACATAGTTCTTCATTAGTTATTTCCTCATGATAAGCATAAAAGGCTCATGAATTCTCTGATCATGACATCACTTAGACGATTTACTGCATGGCGGAAAATGTTAAACGTAAGTATGTAATCTGTCAACTTTTTATTTTATTTTCCTGTCCATTAATTTATCTGGTTCTTTATATTTTCTTTCATTTAAGAAAAAAAACAAAAAGAGATGATGATGGTGATGTAGGAAGAAAAGGAAGATGATGATAGAAGTGTGTAATAAAAGGAAATTGTGATTGATGTTTCGTCATGCGTGGAAATTGTAGTTTGCTTTTGTTTACAGTCATGTGTTTTTTTGTTGTTGTTGTTTTAATTACTTATTTCACTCTTTTTTTTAGTTTTTTATTTTCGTAACTTTTCGTAAGTACTTTTAATAAGCATTGTTATATTTTCCTCGTATTTTCTCTCTCTATCTTCTGTCTCGTTCTATTCCATTGTTTTCGTTTTTTTCAATTTTTTTTTTTTTTTTGCTTTTGAAGATTATATTTTCATCTTTTAATTTGCCAAATTCTGATTCTTTCTTGATTTTTTTCTTACGTATTTTCCTTCTCACTTTTCGTCATCCGTTTTCATCCTTTTCCTCTTTCGATCATTTATCCCATTTC
>NW_025917799.1:0-5762 GCF_019202785.1 Penaeus chinensis | reverse complement strand
TTGAATAGGTATAAAGCTCTCAAAATGACGTCAAAAACATGACACCCAGGCAAATTTTTAAAAAAGAGGTGAGAAGTGTCACCCTTATACAAGGAGAAAATCTGATTATTTTAGGAAAAAATTAACAAACTGTAAAAAAAAAGTCCCATCAATATCATCTAAATTTCCCAGAATTAATGCGAATGAATTTTTACGTTTTTCTTCGCTAAATTGGACATCTACATACAAACAAATAACGGCTCCTATCCAGCAAAATATGTAGGAAAAGGGGCCGTAGCCAATTTTCCAAACCCAAATTCTACGCGAAAGCAAAATTTAGAAACGTAATATCGACAATAAAACACCTGCGTGAAACTAATGTTGTGGGAGCAAATGGCATTGCTTTTCCCTTTATTAGAGACAGTTCCCTGCAATGGTCATTTCTATTGGAATATTAACAATCTTAGTACCGGTGTTTCCCTTCGCTTTGGAAACTGGCATAATAACACCAGTTTTTAAATTCGGAGATGCAGACGAAGTCGATAACTATCGCCTGTTTTCATACTATCCATACTGTCGACCAAATTACAATATTTCTGGAGGCAAATGACCTACAGTACAAATCACAACTTGGTTTCAGAAGAAAGCTGTTTTACTGAAACAGCTTATTACAGATCACAAGTAAAATTTTGGGAAAATTTAACTTTTAAATAAACTTGCTACGCTGTGCAATTTTTCCAAGGTGTGATGGGTTAAAAACCAAAAATTTGAATAAGAAAATTTAATATCACAATTCGATAATATTTGGGTCAGAAGTCATCTAATAACAAAAGCCAATCAGTCCAAATTAGAAAAAAAATCAACAAAACAGAAAAAATATTTCGGTGTTCCACAAGTTATATTTGGCCAAACCCGTTTACAATATTTGTAAATGACTTATCCCCCCATAGCTCAAAATTGCCTTCTGTTCAAAACCCCCGGCGATTCCAATTTCTCCCAGTGATTCAAAAAACCCAACTTGATGAACTAATAAAAAGACCCGGAGGACATTAAATTTAAAAAAAAAAAAAAGGGGGATACTTTGAAAAAATGGCGTAAAAATAATCCTGATAAAACACAATGGATCTTCATGTGTGCCCGCAAAAATATCCCCCAAAATTCCAGTAAACCGCCAAAAAAATTGAAGACAGCTCCAAAGATTGAACACTTCGTAAAAAAACCTTGGCGTACACATGAGTTCATGCATTGAAAACCATGTCAAAATATCCCTAGGAAAGTAATGGGCACTAATTTTCCCCCATGAAAAGCCACACACAACATATACAAACATATGTTCTATTTAAAAATGAATATATATATTTATTATATAAAATTTTATATATAAGAGAGAGAGAGAAGAGAGATGAGAGGAGTGCGTTGGGAGAGAGAGTGAGAGAGAAGAGAGAGAAGAGAGAGAGATAGGAGATGATAGATACTTTTTATATTTATACATAGACATATTAGTTTTTATAAAACCCTTATAACTTTAAGGTTTTAATATTTTAAAATATATTCACTTTTATGTTTTTTATGTTAGTGTTTATGTATTTGTATATATATTTTATATATAATATATTATATATATAATTATGGGTGTGTGTGTTGTGTGTGTGTTTGTGTGAGTGTGTGTGTTGTGTGTATGTTGTGTCGTGTGTGTGGGTGTGAGTGTGTGTATGTGTGTGTGTGTGTGTTGTGTGTGTGTATGTGTGTGTGTGTGGTGTATACATATATATAAAAACATATTGTGGTTGTTAAAGTATATGTGTTATATTATATATTAATTATATATATTTTAAAGACTGCGCGATAATCCCCAGTTCAATTTTCCCCGACGCGGCAGTCGTTAAAAAGGCCCGGGGCCCGACTGCTGGCTCGGGCGATGAGAAGTCAAACGGTGTCGTATTGGAAATGCCGTCGTGTTAGCGTGCCGAACCCCGGCGATTGGAAAGGCATCAGTTTGGGGAAGGCTGTTTCTGCAAAAAAAACCCCTAATAGTAGTTTGGGGGGGGCCCTTTTCTGCAGTTTGGAAAAAAAAAGAGAAAATAAGAAATTTATTATATTTTTCCCTTGTTGTTTAATGTTATGGACATATGTATGTGTTTGTGTGTGTGTGTGGGGCATATTGATATATTATAATATATATGTGTGTTTGTGTGTTGTGTGTGTGGTGTGTGTGTGTGTGTACTATATAGATATATTTTTTCATATTGTGGGGTGTGTGTGTGGTGTGTGTGTGTGTACTAATAATATAATTAATATATATGGGGTTTTTTGTGTGTGTTGTGATTTTATAAAGTGAAATATTATTAAAAAAGTTTATATATATTTATTTATATATATTATATATATATATTTGTGTGGGTGGTTTTTTTTTTGTGGTTTGGCGCGCACACACACAACACACACATATATATTATATGTGTGTTGTTTGTGTGTGTGTGTGTGTCCTTTTGTGTGTTTTGTGTTGTGTGTGTGTGTGTGTATTTATCCTTTCTTTTATTTTAAAATATAAACAGACACAAAGATAAATAAATCAAAAATCTTACCTAAAAAATTTATTTTTTGAAATAAAGACTATAGTATATGGCACTTTCACACTTTTGATTACGAAGACATGGAGGATTCATACAGGGGCAGTTTGCAGAAAAAAAACAAAAAACAAAAAAACAACAACAACAAAAGAGCGCGTAGCACAACAAAAACATTATGGTTCATTTTGATAGAATGAATAAAGACGTTTATGCAATCCGTATACACAAACATTCTTTTAAAATTAGGTATCATCGAATCCATGGAAATACAACACAAAGGATAAAATACAATTGCAAAATTTCCCCATTGCAATACGTTTCACGTTTTACTTTTGTACAAAAAGCTATTCTAACACCCTTTATTCAGCGCTGCTTTGTGAAAATCTCCATTTTGGCGGTTTTTTGGGGGAATCTTTATTGCAACACGGAGGTTATTAAAGTGAAATAGACTTTGTTAATGATTTGATGTACAAAATAACAGCGGGGGTTGCACACTGAAGCAAGCACAAGGCGCGAAGGTTTCAAAGGGAAAGAAGGCAAGGTCTTTGTATCTGTTATTCGTATATATGCTTAATTTGAATGTGTGTTTTGTGTGTGTGTGTGTATCTGTGTGTTGTGTTTGGTCTGTGTGGTTTGTGTGTGTTGTTGGGTGTGTTTTTGTTGTGTGTGTGTGTGTGTTTTGTGTGTGTAGATAAAATATATATATTTTAATTTTATATTTATATATATATATTAATTTATATATTTATATATATTGTATATTTATAAATACATGTATATATCTACAAAACATATTTTAATTTAAATTTATTATATTTATATATATTATATAATATATTTTTTTATATATTATATATATATGTTTATGTATATATATACATATATACACCCACACCCAAACACATACAAGGGGAAAATGTCGTTTTTGTTTTATATATATAAAATATATTTATTATTAATATAAATTTTATATATATATACGTTATATATACATATATATATACATACGTATGGTGTGTGTGGTTTGTATATATATATATTATATTATATTTATATATATATTTTATATATATAATATTATATATTATATATATATATATTTATATATATTTTATAATTATAATATATATATATATATATTTTACACACACAACACACTAAAGTATGTATATATATTATATAATATTATTATTTTTATATAAAATATAATATTTTATATATATTTATTTAATTTTTATAGTTAGTATATATATATATATTTAATTATAAAATATATATTTTTCAGCGTATAATATTCATATATATTAACATACGTATGCGTGTGTGTGTGTGTTTATTTATTTTTTATATATATATATATATATATATAATTATATAATATAATATTTATACTATATATTTTAACATTTATATATCGTTTATATTATAATTTTTACATATTATATTAAATTTATATATATATTTATTATATATATACGTATATTATACGTATTTTATAAAATTTTATAATATATATATATTTTATATATATTATTATATATATATATTTTATATTAGTATATTTTATACGTTTAATATTATATATATATTATATTATATATATATATATTTTTTTTTTATATATATAGTATTAAATTTTTTAGCTTATATTTTATATTTTTAAAATATATATATTATATATATATATATATATATATATTATTTATATAAAATTTTATATATATTTATATTTATATATGTTATTTTAATATATTTACTTTTATTTTATATATTACATACGGTTGTGTGTGTGTTGTGTAATATTATTATATATTAACTTATTAAAATATATTGTATATATTACAATATATAACGTTTATATAATTAACATACATATATATATATATATATATTTATATATTATATATTTTACATATATAGATAGATTTTATATATATACGTTATATATAAAAACCCATTATATATATTATATTATATTATATATATATATATATATATATATATATTTATATTGTTATTATTATACGTTTATATATATATATTATATATTATATATATATTATATATAAATATATTTTATTGTTTGTGTAATTTATAAAATATATATATTAAATATATTTTTATTTATATATAATATTATTTAATTTTAATTTTAATATTTTAATGTTATGTTTGTATATGTTATATGTATTTTATAAATATGTGTGTACAAATATATATATATATAATTTATATATATAATAAAGTGTGTGTGTGTGTGTGGTGTGTGGTTGTATATATGTATAAAAATATAATAGATATATATTATATTATAAAAATATATATATATATATTTATATTATTACTGCCCCCTTTTTTTTTCTCTCTAATCTCTCTTTTCTCTATCTGTATACTTCTATCTCTCTTTCCCCTGGGGCTTTCCTCTCCGTTTCGCCCCTTCCTTTCTCCCCCTCGCCCCTCTCTACACCCGAAATCTCGAGGGGCAGCTACCCGGCGAGGAAACTCTTTTTAAAAAGTTAAGAGAAGTTTGCCCCTGCCCTTAAGTGTGGATGCCCGGGGCGAAATTGTTCTCCTTTTATCACCCGAGGCTTTTTTTCTCTTAGATATACGTTGGAAATATGGGAAAAAAAGCAAAGGGGTTTAGGAAGGTAATTTAAATCCCTTTTGGTACGATATTTAGATTTCTTGGGGGTTTTTTTTGGTAATGTAGATATATATTTTTTGCTTGATTTATGCCTGAAGTTGTTTTGGGTGTTTGTTGTTATTGAAGTTATTAATTAAAAATTTTTCGTTCTTTTACTATATGTATTTGTGTGTGTGTATGTATATATGTATTTTTATATATATATTTATTTATTTATTATATATATTGTCGACACTAATATACATAATTTAATAGCTTTATATATTACAGGGTGGTTTTTAGAACAAATTTATATATATTATGTAACTTTCTATTGTGTAGAATTTGGTATTCTTGATAAAGATTCAGAAACGTCATGTCAAATGGGTTTCGAAAACTAAACATTATCGCGACCACACACCCCACACACAAATATGCCATTTATATGGTGTTTGTGTTGTGTGGTATGCAAAGCTCCTGGTCTTCAAGTTTTCCCCACGTAAGATGGACGATGAAAGGGGTTTTTTTTACCGGCCCCCCCAGTCCTGAATTTGGCCTTGTCCCGAAGACCTTTGGCCAAAAGGGGTTAC
>NW_025917798.1:0-5717 GCF_019202785.1 Penaeus chinensis | reverse complement strand
GACGGGAAGCATTTTATCTCTCTGAACTTCAGCTGGAGAATATACCAGGACAATAACCGTAAGGGAAATCCCAGGATAGCTCTCTCTCTCTCGTTCTCTTATTTTTTTTCTTTTTTGCTCTTTCACTTTCTGTGTCTCTCTCTTTCTGTCTCTCTCTCTTTTTCGCTGTCTCTCCTTCTGTCTCTCTCTCTCTTTTTCTCTCTCTCTTTCTAACTCTCTCTCTTTCTCTCTTTCTTGCTTTCTTTCTCTCTCTCTTTCTCTCGTTCTTGCTTTCTTTCTATCTCTCTCTCTCTTTCTATCTCTCTCTCTTTCTTTTGCTATCTCTCTCTCTCTCTCTCTCTCTCTCTCTCTCTCTCTCTCTCTCTCTCTCTCTCTCTCTCTCTCTCTCTCTCCTCTCTCATTCTATTCTCTCTCTCTCTCTCTCTCTCTCATTCTTTCTTTCTCTCTCTATCTTTCTCCCTCTCTTTCTATCTCTCTCTCTCTTTCTATATATCTCTCTCTATTCTACCTTTCGTTGAGTTTCCTCTTTTTAGAATCGCTATACCCCTCTCCGATCCAAGTTTGTTCTCTCTATCTATCTCTCTTTCTCTCTCTTTCTTTTGCTCTTCTTTTCTTCTTCTCTCACTTTTACTCTTTCCTTTTTGTGCTCCACTTTCCCTTCCTCTCTTTCGTCTTTCTTCTCTCTCTTACCCCCTTTCTTTGTTTGTCTCTCTGTCTTTTCTTTCCTGGAAATGTATTCTTTATGACCCCATTCTTCTTTTTCTTCTTCTTCTGCACCTTTAACCCCTCTTCCTTTCTCTTCACCCTTCCCTTTCTCCTCGTCTCCCGTTCTCTTCTCTCTCTTTTCTAACTCTCTCTTTCTCTATCTATCTATCTATCCTAATAGGGTGATTTATCTATTTGTTTTTGTCTATCTGTCTAGGTTCCTTTCTCTATCTATCTATCTATTATCTACCAATCTATCCATCTCTTTCTCTCTGTGTCTAGCAATCTTTGTATATATGTGTATCCTTCCCTTCTTTTTGTCCATTCCTTCTCTCTTCTTCTCTCTTGCATTTCCCTTCACTCTCTCATTTATCCTCTCTCTCCTTTCCTCTTTTATCTTTTTACTTCACCCCCTTTCTCTTCCCACGTTCATATTCTCTCTGTTATTCTTTATCGTCTCCCCTCACATCCCTCCGCCTCCCGTTTCATCCCTTCCCCATTCTCCCTCTCCCCCTCTTCCCTCTCTACTCTTCCATCTCTCACTTCATTCCACCTCCCCTTTCTCCCCCTCTCCAATTCTCTTTCTCCGTCTCACCCGCTCTCCTCTCTCCCCTCACATCCCTCCGCCTCCCCCGCAGCTCTTTCTCCTCGCCTCCCTTCTCTCCTCGTTTCAACTCACTGCTCACTTTCCCTCCCCTCCCTTCGCCTCTCCTCTTTCCTCGTTTCAACTCACTCCCCTAGCCCCCCCCCCCCTCTCTCTCCTCCCCTCCCCTCTCTCCTCGCTTTCCCTTTCTCCTCGCTTCTCCTTTCCTCCCTTTTCTCCTCACTTCTCCTTTCCTCTCCTCTCCCCTCGCTTCCCCTTTCCTCCCCTCTCTCCTCGCTTCTCCTTTCCTCCCCTCTATTCCCTCACATCCATCCACCTCCCCTCACCTCCCCTCTCTCCTCGCCTCCCCTCTCCCCTGAAAATCCAGACTCACAAAACGACTGCATCCGGCCGATTTGAAGAACCAGAAACACTCTTTTCCGAACACCCGTAAGTGACAAATACACAAAGAACAAACTAACAAAGAAACAAAAAAAAAAGAGAGAGGGAAAACGAAAAAAAATAAAAGGTTAGGGGATAAAAAAATGGCTGTTAGCGGCGCTGAAAGAGAAAAGAAAAGAAAAAAAAGAACGAAAAAATGTATACAAACACACGTTCGATGATTTTTTTTTTTTTTCATAGTTTCCCTCGTTGTGTCTCCGTCTCTCTCCCTCGTTTTCATTTTATTTTCTTCTTGTTTCTTTTATGTCTCTGTTTAATGTCTTTTTATGTTATTTCTTTGCGTTTGATTTTCTCTGTAGGTTTGTTTTCATGCTGTGTTTAAGCTCGTTCTCTGTCTGGTTTTATTTTCTTTCCTTCTTTTTTCACTGTCTGCCTCTCTCTCTCTTTGTTTCTGTCTGTTTGTTTTTCTCTCTCTCTCTCTGTATCTCTGTCTCTCCCCCCGTTTCTTTATTTCTGTCTATCTGTCTCTAACTTTCTCCCTGTTTCTCTCTTTCTGTCTATCTGTTTGTCTCTCTCTCTCTCTCTCTCTCTCTCTCTCTCTCTCTCTCTCTCTCTCTCTCTCTCTCTCTTCTCTCTCTCTCTCTTTCTCTTCCCCCTCTCTCTCTCTCTCTCCTCTATCTCTCTCTCTCTCTCTCTCTACTCTCTCTCTCTCTCTCTCTCTCTCTCTCTCTCTCTTTCTCTCTCTCTCTCCCCCTTATTCTTTATTCCTTCACCCTTACCCCCACACCTCCACTTCCTCCCTCAACCACCCTCTCATCTTCACCCTTTAAATCTCCCCCTTACCCCCCCCCCCCTCCCACACACACACAAAATGAAATGTCAGCGCAACGTTAGCAAAGGAACCCTCGGAAAGAGAAAGGGAAAGAGAGTGGGAAAGAGAAAAAGAGAGAAAGAGAGAGGAAGAGAGAGGGAAAGAGTAAGGGGAAAGAGAAAGGGAAAGAGAGAGGTAAAGAGAAAGGGAAAGAGAGAGAGAGGGAAAGAGAGAGGGAAACAGAAAGGGATAGAGAGAGGGAAAGAGAGAGGGAAAGAGAGAGGGGAAGAGAGAGAGAAATCGAGAGAGAGAGAAATCGAGAGGGAAAAAGAGGGTGAATAAAGAGGGAAAGCGATAGGGAAAGAGAAAGGAAAAGAGAGAGAGGGAAAGAGAGAGGGGAGAAGAGAGGTAAAGAGAGAGGAAAAGATAGAAGGAAAACGAGAGGGAAAGAGGGAGAGGGTAAGAGAGAGAGAAAGAAAGTGGAAAAGATAGAAGGAAAACGAGAGGGAAAGAGGGAGAGGGTAAGAGAGAGAGAAAGAGAGAGGGAAAGAAAGAGGGAAGGAGAGAAGGAAAGAGGAGAGAGGATAGAGAGCCAAGGAAACAACTACGTGATGTAAGGGAGCCAGGAATCCCTTTTTTTGCTTTCGAGGAAAACTGAATTTCTCTCCCAAGGTTTCGGAAGGCGGTTTGGCAGCGACGGAGCGACAATTCTTCGGAGGGAGGGAGGAATAGGTTCTCTTCCATCCCTCCTTTTTCGCTCTTTCTCCTTCTCGCTGTTTCTGTTTTTTTTTTTTTTTTTTTTTTTTTCTTTTTTCCCTCTCTTTCTATATGTCTTTCTCTCTCTCTTTTTTTTTTCTTTTTCCTTTTTTCTCTCTATCTCTGTCTAACTATCTATCTATCTCGTTTCCTTTCTTTGTTTCCCTTTATCATCTCTCTTACATTTCTGTTTCTTCTCTTTTTTCACCATTTCCTTTATTTCTCTTCTTCTTTCAATCCCCTTGCTCTCTCCCATTCTCTCTCTTTTTTTTCTTTTTTGTTTTTCTTCTTATCCCACATATCTTATTCACCCCTCTCATGTTTTCCCCTTCCTTTTGTCTTGCCTCTTCTCTCTCTCTCTCTTCTCTTCTTTCCTTTCTTCTCTGTCCCGCTTTCTCGAATCTCATCTCTTTTCTTCTTTCTGTATTTATTATTTCTCTATTATCTTCTCCTTTTCTCTTGTTTTCCTTTCTCTTCTCTTTGTGTGAATCTTCGCTTTAATAAGTGGTAATTACCTTCTGGTTATTGATATCATTCTTATCCTCCTCCTTCCCTTCTCTTGATATTCTTTCTCGCTTTCTCTTGTCCATTTGTAATCACTGTGATTTAACTCTAGAGGCTTCTTATTGTCATTTCAATTTGAGGGGAAGAAATATCGATGGAGTGAGAGAAAGACAGTAAGAGAGGGAAGGGAGAGAGAGAAAGAGAGAATGAGAGAGTGAGAGAGAGAGAAGGGGGGGGGGGAGGGGAGGGAGGAAGAGTGAGGAAAAAAAGAGAGGAAGACAGGCAGAAGGCGAGCGGAACAGAGAGACAGAGATCGTTTCAGCCTTTTAGAGAGAGACGTATATGTCATTCTCTCTATACATAAATATCAATCCATATACACACTTCCTTACATACTACGCTCGTTTTATAGTTGAGTAAGACACTCCTCCTCCTCTTCCCCTTTCTACTTCTCCTTCCTCTTTCCCATCCCCTCACTCTCTTTCTTCTTCTTTTCTTCTTCCATATCTTCCTCGACTTCTGCGTCTTCTTCATCTTCTTATCTCTTCTTCTTCCACTTCCTCTTCTTCTTCACCCAACATGGTGTATACATTTTACTTCATCATATTTCCCTCTTCCTTATCCGCCCGTCGAAACAATATAATTTCCGCCGTTTTTTTCTGCAAACGCAAGTCATCTTCCTCTCTCTTGTCAGCTCGTTTCATTCGTCAAGTTAGGGAAACTGCTCGTAAAGAAGAAAGAGAGAAAGAGAAAAAAAGGGGGATGGATTAAGAGAGGGAAGGGCTGGGGGAACAAGAGAGAAGAGAGAGAGAGAGAGAGAGAGAGAAGAGAGGGGAGAGCGAGAGAGAGATGAGAGAGAGAGAGAGGAGAAGAAAGAGAGAGAGAGGAGAGGGGGGAGGGGAGAGGAGGGAGAGAGGAGAGAGAGAGAAGAGAGAGAGAGAGAGAGAGAGATGAGAGAGGAGAGGAGGTTGAGAGAGAGAGGGGAGAGGAGGAGGAGAGAGAGAGAGAGAGAGAGAGAGAGAATTAGATAGATAAATAGAGAGGAAAGAGAGTTAGAGATAGATAGATAGATTAAATAGATGGGAGAGAGAGAGAGAGAGAGAGAGAGAGGGGAGAGAGATGAGAGAGAGAGAGAGAGAGAGAGAGGAGAGAGAGAGGAGAGTGAGATTGATAGAAAGAGAGAGAGAGAGAGAGGGGAGAGAGAGAGAGAGAGATGAGGAGAGAGAGGAGAGAGAGAGAGGAGGGGAAGGGGGAGAGAGAGGAGAAATGAGAAAGATGAGAGAGAGAGCAGAGAGAAGAGAGAGGGGTAGAGAGAGAGAGGGGAGAGAGAGAGAGAGAGAGAGAGGAGGAGAAAGAGAGAGAGAGAGAGAGGAGAGAGAGAGAAAGAGAAAGAGAGAAAGAGAGAAAGAGAGAGAGTTAAGAAGGAGAGAGAATGAACAAGATGAAGAAAGAAAGAAAGAAAGAGAGATAGATAGATAGAAAGAGAGAGGGAGAGGTGAGAATGAGAGAGAATTAACAAAATGAAGAGGAGAGAGAGAGAAGGAGGGAGGTAGGGAGGAAGGGAGAGAAAGGCATAGAATTGTTGTTTATGTCGTTACATCTGAAATATCTATGGAGATTTTCTCGCATCAAGTAATCACAAATCATCGACAATCAGCGGCCATAAATAAATTATTTCCTTTTCCTTTTTTCTCCATTTTATCTCTTTCTCACACCTCATCCTCTCAATCTCTCTCTCTCTCTCTCTCTTGTTCTCTTTCTCTCTCTTTCTCTCTCCTTATCTCTATCTCTCTCTCTCTCTCTCTCTCTCTCTCTCTCCTCTCTCTCTCTCTCTCTCTCTCTCTCTCTCTCTCTTTCATCTCTCTCTCTCCTTTTTCTCTTCTTCTCTTCTCTCTCTCTCTCTATCTTCCTACTCACCCCTCTCTCTCTCTCTCTCTGTCTCTTGTTTTTTTTTTT
>NW_025917797.1:0-2500 GCF_019202785.1 Penaeus chinensis | reverse complement strand
CTGGTAGATGGCAATAGACTAACTGTAGTAAAATACGATTACAATGTATATATGCATATATCTTGGAGAAGATTAGATAGTTTTTTTGTTTGTTTTTTGTTTTACGTAGGTTTTTAATAAACAAACTATTGCCCTCAAATAACTTTATTCAGCTCGTTTACATAGTCGTAATTATAACATTCTCAATGTCCGTGTTATTTGCTCAAGATAAATCGGGAATGCATCATCCAACATTAAATGGATTTGTATATTACATCGTATAATAACAACCTTCCATGCAATTCATTGTTGCATGAGAAAGATACATCATTTAGGTCAGCCATCTCAATTTTCTTTACAAAAAAATAGGTGTTGAATAAGAGCAGTTAGTTCAGATGAAAGGGACCCCCGAAATAAAAGGGAAAAGGGGGAAAGAGAATTCACATAAAAAAAAAATAAAAAAAAAATCTACATTTTTTTTCCCAAAGCCTGAATAATGTAAGCTCACTGATTACATCCAAGCTTCAGGGGAGAGAGTGATTACAGCCTCAGATTAGGTTAGGTGGGTGGGAAAAGGTCAGCTTCAGAAGAGGTAATACGCATTTACTTCAGTACGTATTTATGGTGTTATGCAGTGTTATTCTTGAGTAGTTTTGGTTCTTATGATAAACTCGCCCATGCAGTATGTTCAGCATAATCTTGTTTTTATCGCGTGTGCGTATTTATATAGACGGACAGGAAGATAAGTATAGTATGTGGGAGAAGGATGAAGATAGATAGATGGATAGGGAGAGAGAGGGAGAGAGAATATGACAAACTTTAAAAAGAATGTGGGAGTGACAGTTGTGAATTAGAATACATACAAGCATATTAAGATACACATAACATACGCATACAAACGAATCGAAGTAAATCATTCGAATGTCTCTTGGCTAACCCTTAACCTTGGCTGACCATAAATCCATTAACGTTTCTCATCGATCTCTGTAAAATCCACTCGCGTCATCATCTTCAGAAAAGAACAGCATCAACCTCATACCACCACACAGTTCCTCAGCCTCACTGGCCGTCAAAACCATCTTCATTTTCGTCCGTGACCTCTGACCTCAGATAGGCCGGTTCCTTCTGCAGGTAAGGGCGAGCGAGGTCATTTAGGGCACCCCGCATGAGCCAGTAGCGAGAGAGGCCAAGTTGCTGCCGGAGCTGGGTCAGGCAAGGTGACATGGCCGTGAGTTGGGGGTCTCCCAGGTCTAATGGCGGAGGGGGACCTGGAATGGGAGGGGGGGGGAGGTCAGAAGCAGATGTGGGTGTTTGTGTTTTTGTATGTTGGTTGGATATATGCATTCAGAAGCGTATACGAACACATACACACGGGTGCACGAACACACACATAATGTCTTTATTAGTACTTATATAGACTTTGCACACAAACACATACATACCCGTACTCGAATACACACACACACATAAAAAGATTGATAGAGAGATAGATAGACCAACATATAGATAGATAATAGATAGATAGACCGACAGATAGATAGATAGATAGATAGATAGACCGACAGATTGATAGATAGATAGATAGATAGACTGACGTATAGATAGATAGATAGAGGGAGAGAGAGAGAGAGAGAGAGAGAGAGAGAGAGAGAGAGAGAGAGAGAGAGAGAGAGAGAGAGAGAGAGAGAAAAAAAAAAATTATATACATATTCATATAACATTATCAGAAACATTCAGATTTAAAAGCATTTCATAACACCATACGAAATAAACACACTTTCCTCCAGACATTCCTCAACACACCTTTACCATACCCACCCTTAACACCCAAATCCAAGAAACATTCTCACCATTTCTTTAACCGGAGAAAAAAAAAAAAAAAAAAAAAAAAAAAAAAAAAAAAAAAAAAAAAAAAAAAAAAAAAAAAAAACACATCTTCAAGCTTTCACTTAATACAAAAACAATAAAACACTTGCCGCCCACCTTGTAAATCGGCCATGTTTATTCCCGGGCTGAAGGGCGTTCCTCGAGATGCTGCAGAGCCGGGGATGAAGGCCTCAGCATCTTTCTCTGAAGAAGGGGGGAGGGGGGGCAGCATCCCTCTTTTGCTCCACCAGCCTGTGTGGGAGAAAGAGGTGGGGGGGGGGGGTCGTATTGTTTATTTTTTTGTTGTTTAATTTCTTGTTTGGTTGTTTTTATTTTTAGTTCGTTTGGGGGTGTCTTTGTTTGGTTATGTTTTTGTTTTTAGTTTGTTTGTTTTGTTTTATTTTGGATATTTATGTTCATAGTGTGGTTGAATTTTGATCATATTTAACAAAGTGATAATATTTTAGAGCTAGACAGTTACATGAATTATTTAAGAAATCCTCGAATGAGAAAACAGTATGCGGGTCTGAGAGAAAGAGAGAAACAGAGATAGAAGACAGAGCAAGAGAGGGAGAAAATATTTGTCACAACATAATAACTTTGGCTAATCGAATGGCTCATATGTCCTCATTGACGGGAGGAAGGGTATTAGAAG
>NW_025917796.1:0-5618 GCF_019202785.1 Penaeus chinensis | reverse complement strand
AAGGAGACTGCAGCAATATAAAGAGAAAAGGGGAAGAGAGATAAGCAAGGGAGAGACGAGAGTGAGGACGTCGGGATCTGGACCCGAGTGATGAGAGAGAGTGTTGAGAGAGACCGGAGAGAGAGCAAGGAGGGAGTGAGAGAGAGCGACCAGAGCAGAGAGGTGAGTCGAGACAGAGAGCAGAGAGAGAGAGACGACGAGAGAGACGAGAGAGTGGGGGGGGGGGGGCGAGGAAAGACAGAGAAAGAGAAAGAGAGACGAGAGAGAGAGAGATCGAGGAGAGAGAGAGTGAGAGAGATGCTGAGAGAGAGAGACGGACCGAGATGGAGAGAGGAGAGGTGAGAGAGAGAAAAATAAGTGAAAATGAAACAGAGAGATGGCTTAGCCGACAAATGGCCATAGCCACAGAATACGGACACAAACGGACAGAGACAAATAGGAAAAGTCAGAATCGAAGTGAGGGAGTGATAAACGAGAGAATAAAAAGCACACAGTGGGTGGGAAGGCGGTGGCTTGCTATGCGTGACGGGAACACAGCGTGAGACTGATACAGGTGAGTCTTAGCTTTGTGGGCGTCACGGAAAGGAAACACGAGTTGGTTAGTCTGATGCAGGAAAATGTTCTGCGGGCGGGCGTGTGTGGCTAAAGCAAGAAAGGGTGCTATTTCATCCTGCTTCTCTTCTTCTTGCGTCGTCGTCTTCGTCTTCTTTCTTCTTCTTCTTCTTCTTCTTCTTCTTCTTCTTCTTCTTTTTCTTTTTCTTTTTCTTTTTCTTTTTCTTTTTCTTTTTCTTTTTCTTTTTCTTTTTCTTTATCTTTTCTTTTTCTTTTTCTTCTTTTCTCTTCTTCTCTTCTTCTTCTCCTTCTATCTTCTTCTTCTTCTTCTTCTTCGTCTTCTTCGATTTCTCCTTCTCCTTCCTCTTCTTCTTCTTCATCCTTCTTCATCTTCTTATTCTCTTCTTCTCCTTCTTCTTCGTCTGTCTTCCTCTCTTCTTCTCATCTTACTTCTTCTTCTTCTTTCTTCTTCTTCTTCTTCTCTCTTCTTTCTTCTTCTTCTTCTTCTTCTTCTTCTTCTTCTTCTTCTCCTCCTTCTCATCTCCTATTTCTTCTTCTTCTTTTCTTCTTCTTCTTCTTCTTCTTCTTCTTCTCCTTCTTCTTCATCTTCTTCTCTTTCCTTCTCTTCTTCTTCTTCTTCTTCTTCTTCTTTCTCCTTTTCTTCTTCTTCTACTTCTTCTTCTTCTTCTTCTTCTTCTTCTTTTCTTCTTCTTATTTTCTTTTTCTTCTCTCCTTCTTCTTCTTCTCTTTCTTATTCTTCTTTCTTCTCTCCTCCTTCTTCTTCTTCTGTCTTCTTCCTTCTTCTTCTCCTTCTTCTTCTCCTTCTTCTTCTTCTTATTCTCCTCTTCTTCTTCTTCTGTCTTCTACTTCTTCTTCTTCTTCTTCTTCTCTTTTCTATCTTCTTCCTTCTTCTTCTTCTTTTCATCTTCTTCTTCTTCTTTTTCTTCTGCTCCTTCTTCTTCTTCTCCTTCTTCTTCTTCTTCTTTTTCTTCTTCTTCGTCTACGTCTTCGTCTTCCGTCTTTATCTTCGTCTTCTTCTT
This sequence comes from Penaeus chinensis, assembly GCF_019202785.1. NCBI lineage: Eukaryota > Metazoa > Arthropoda > Malacostraca > Decapoda > Penaeidae > Penaeus > Penaeus chinensis. Next base: position 4,026 of record NW_025917796.1, on the reverse strand, counting down.
CTTCTACTTTATTTTTTTCTCCTCTTTTCCTCTTCTTGTGGTTCTTTTCTACATTACACGTACAGAAGACGTAATTCTCCAGGCCACATTACATTTCTTACATGTAATTTTAGTCCAACTAGCGCAAGGAATTTATGTGGCCATTTCCCTTTGTTGGATTTTTTCGGCAAAACGCCGAAGTTTTTTTGAGGGAATGTAAAAAGCGTACCACAATGTGATTCACTCCCTTGCTATCAATTTCTCACCAGTTCTATATATTTTTGTTATATATAGGCGTAAACACCCTCGCAGCGTTTTATTTCTCTTTGACCTTTTTCTTTCCTCCTTTGCGTGGTTCGTTGTTCTTTGCCTGCGGCGTTTTAGTGGGATCGAACTGATACCGACCTGCAGGTATAAAAGCCTTGTTGCCAAGTTTTGCCTGCAGTGTATATGATATATGTATTATATGTGTTTGTGTGTGTGGTGGAGTTGTATGTGTGTGTGTGTGTGTGTGTGTGTGTGGTGGTTGGAGTGTGGGTGTGTTGGTGTGTGGTGTGTGCTTTAAAAGCATATCCCTTATTTGTTCGTCTTTCGTTTACTACATTTTACTTTTGTTGGCTTATAATTTGCCAAGTGAACAGTATAGCAGTAACAGGCAATGCACGCTTCGTTTTTTCAATAAACAAGGATGTGTGGGTGTGTGTGTGTGTGTGTGTGTGTGTGTGGTGTTTGTATTTTGTGCATTTGTATATATGCATAATATTATTCTATATATATATATATATATATATATATAAATTTTTATATTTCTATCTATATACTTATATTTACATATCCAGATTCATAGCATATACTATTACCAAGGGGTGAGCACTGAACTCGTAAAATGCCGGCGCTCTGACTGCTGGCTCGAGCCGAAAACAACATTATCGCCTTGAGAAGCCAAACGCAGTGTCGTAGGGGAAGTCCCGCTGTGGCACAAGTGTAAGCGCGCCGAATCGCCGTTGATTAGGAGAAGCATACAATCAGGCAAGGGTAAGCACGGCATATAACGTCCTCGCTGTGAATAATTAGCTGTTCTTTTTATTATATTTTTTATATATAATTTTATATATATATTCATATATTAAAGGTATACTTATATATGTGTATATAGGTTTTGTATGTATGTAACCAGCAATCTCAAAATATATTACAATATTCCACACGTTTTCTATAAACCTTACCTTGTTGTTACTTGTGTCTCACACATACTTATTAGATGCCTTTATTCATTCTTATTGCTTTAAGGAATGTTCATCTCTTCTTACCACACTAGACATTCAATGCTGGTGTTGTCTATTCCCTTCCACTCAAGAGCTATGCATTGTTGTACCACTACCTGTCAATCACCACCGTTTGTACATTGATAGGCAGACTCCTTGCGGGGAGCCATGGAGCAACACCTCGCTCCTGGCGCAGCCGCACTCCATCAATCACTCTACAATAAATGAGTCAAGATCTTGGTTGTCCTTAACTTGCACCCCAAGCTTGCCCCACACCCTTACCATCTCTTGTAGGGCCCATATTCGGGCCCGTACAATATATATATATATATTATTTTAGATTATTTATATATTTATATAACCCTATATGAATATAATAAATATAGATATCTATATATATATTTATTTAGATTATGGTATATAATTGTGTGTATATTATATATATATATATTTCTATTATAGATATATATAATGAAATTACTTATATGTGTAAAATATAGATATATTTATTAATTTTATTTATTTGTTTATGTTATATACATATTATATAATTTATAATCTCTTCCTCTTCTCTCTTCCCCTTTGACTGTATGCATCCTCATTGTTAAGAAAAAAAAGCGTGAATGCTAGATGTGACAGAGTAACAGTTCCACTTGGCAATTAGAAGGCAACAGATATTAAAATACAAGAGACGAACAAGTAAATGGTTAAAAGGATATTAAAACGCTATTGTTACAGTTAGTGGATAATATCATATGTGGTTGTGTGGGCAAGAGATCAGGAGTGATTACACCTGGGGTGAAGCGAACGGTAGTTTTTCTTGAGCAAGATCTATCGGATATTGTTGGTTGTAGTTGTAACCTCTATTTAACTCGATTCACCAGCTGTGTGTGTGTGTGTGTATTTATGAGTTTATATATATATATATATATATATATATAAATTTTATATATATAACCAGCGGTATATGATTTCTTGCATATATATACAATTATATTATATATAGTATATATATATATTATAATATTTTATATATAGTATATACTTTATATATATATATATATCTGTGTGGGTGTGTGTGGTGTGGGTGGGTGTGTGTGTGTATTTATATAAGATATATGTATTATATATATTATATATATAGATATATATGTGTGCATGTATTACTTGTTTTTAAAGGAAAAAAATCAATCAAATCGTAACTTTTCGAGCTCTTGCGAGGTCTCACCCAGACGAATTAATTACCGAAAATGGATACATATAGAGAATTTTGGACAAGGTTATATGGTGGTAGCGAGAAAACACGAAAAAATTCCGACCCCAGGCCTCTGGTGGGAGGGTCAAGGTAAAGGAGTCTGAGAAGGTTGTCTTACTAACGTCGAAGTAAAACGATGTAGGTAATTACGGTGTGAGTTGTTTTCCGCTAAACCGAAAAGTTAAGCGAGCCAGTTTACATTGAGTAAAAGAACGTCGAGAAGGTTATTTATTAGATCTTCGTTCTCAACTTGAAATGACGGTAAAAAATCATCGAAATCCGCACGGTTCATTTGCCATATGGAACCAATTATCAACATACGAAACCAAATCGTGTCTGAAATCCATCGAGGTTAATTTGACTATCCGGATCAGAAGGATCCCATAAAAGGCTGAATAAAAACGGCCGCTAGCCAGGTGTTAATGGACGGGTACTGACTTACAAGACGAAATAATTTTCCTCTAATAGGTAAATTACTCTTTTTCCTAGTTCTTTTAATCAGTGTAATATGGCCTTAAGGTTTCGGTTTACCGCAAAGCAACTTTCACACTTATTACCTGATTTTTCTCGAGTCCCCGTTGTATGTTAAGTCGGAAGTCTCGTCAATGTTTCCTAAGGCTTATAGGATTTGTGATGGTAAATGCATCGATTAGGTGCTCGACGTATTTGTAAAATGTTTTATAATTACATAATATCCTCTTTTGTTCTTAATTCAGGGCATAGTCATCTGTGAAACGGACTGTTATACTATTCCCGAAACCACGCAAAGGACAGTGTCCAGTAATCTAAAAATGATTCGTACAATCCGTCCCTTGATGGAAACACGCTATATGTTAAAGGGAGTTGGTAAATGACATTGTTTTTATTTCATATCCGAAACACGTTTATATTGGGGAACCGATAGGCAGGGCAATCAATGCATGTTTCATTCGTTAGTGAAAGGCTACCGGCTAACTGGAAGGTAACGCTTAATTAATTCATGAATCAGAGGAATTCTTGGTGAAAGAAAAATACTAGAAGCTTCTATTAATAAGATAATTGCCTAAATTTCATCTTGAGTGCTGTTCAGTGGGGCTTGAGTGACGTTCTTCGTCGTTAGATAGATATAATAAGCCTTCACGGACTCTTTGACCTTGACCTCCTTCCTGAGGCTGATTCAGCTTTTGTTCGTTTTGCGTCCCTACCACTAATAATCTTATCAAAAATTCGCTCTAGTATCTATTCTGGTTAATTAATTTTTCTGATGGGTAGGGAGCGAGTACGATTCTAGTTTTTCTTTCTTTGTGTACACTTTATGGTTTGTGCTTGCGTTGGTGTGCGTGTGTGTGTGTGTGTGTGTGTGTTTATGTGTGTGTGTGTGTGTGTGTGTGTGTGTGTGTGTGTGTATGTGTGTGTGTTGTGTGTGTGTGCTGGGTTTATGTGAAAAGAGAAAAGAGGGAAAAGAGAACTAGTACACATGCTCTTCACAGGCGTAAAACAACAAACTGTTTGCCTCTGTCGTACAATGTGACATCAAAACTCTAATCT
>NW_025917795.1:0-5103 GCF_019202785.1 Penaeus chinensis | reverse complement strand
CCTGTGTGAACAAGTCTGAACATCCGTTAAGCACGTCTTGAACACTCTCTTCCTTTTTGCCTTTGTCTTTCTTATAAGGTTACAGATTACATTTGTAGATTTTTAGAATTAAAACCATACGCTATCATAAACACCTAATTACCGTATGTTACTTAACAACACGGAGCCTTTATTATAACAACCTCAGCATAGCTATCAACAAGCCATCACACCTTCTGTGTTTTTGGACGACACAACAACCCCTCAGCCATTCACGCATAACGTTAACGCAACGCCACAGAACCCCCACATTATACGCAGCGTCGGGTCAGCCATAGACGCCGACGAGGAAAAGTGAAAGTGAAAAAAGGAGACATGCGCCGCTAGCCACCTTCCTTGCGTGATCTTGAACCCTCGCCGTTTGGCCCAGATATGCGAGGCAGCCAATGGGATCGCTCACTTTGGTCCGTATCGATGGGGTAGCCAATAGGAATGCTTCGTTTGGTCCATATCGATAAGGTAGCCAATAGGAATGCTTCGTTTGGTCCGTATCGACGAGGCAGCCAATAGGAATGGTCCGTTTGGTCCATATCGATAAGGTAGCCAATAGGAATGCTTCGTTTGGTCCGTATCGACGAGGCAGCCAATAGGAATGCTCCGTTTGGCCCATATCGACGAGGCAGCCAATAGAAATGCTTCGTTTGGCCCATATCGATAGGGTAGCCAATAGGAATGCTCTGTTTGGCCCATATCGACGAGGCAGCCAATAGAAACGTTGGAAGTGCGTTTTTTTCCATTCATTCTCTTCGTTTATCTTTGTTTCAATTTTTTCTTTTTATGTTTCTTTTTACCTTCTCTTTCTCTCTTCTCTCTTTTTCTTCTCGCTCTTTTCTCTCTCTCTCTCTTTTCTCTCTCTCTCTCTCTCTCTCTCTCTTCTCCCTCTTTTCTCTCTCCCTCTCTCTTTTCTCCCCCCCCCCCCCCCCCCCCCCCTTTCTCTCTCTCTTCTCTCTCTTCTCTCTCTCTCTCTCTCTCTCTCTCTCTCTCTCTTCCCCCTTCTCTCTCTCTCTCTCTCTCCCTCTCTCTCTCTCTCTCTCCCTCCCTTCCCTCTCCCTCTCCTCTCCCTTCCCTCTCCCTCTCCCTCTCCCTATCCCTCTCCCTCTCCCTCTTTCCCCCTCTCTCCTTTCTTTTATTCTCCCTTTCTCATGCATTCCTGTCTCATCCCATCCACAGCACGAAACCAAATTCGGTTCTAAAATCAAAAACAAGACCATACATTATGCAATCCTGCTATGAACGAAAACGGAAGAAAAATATAACAAAATAATTACATGAAAGAATACCAAACAAATCAAAGTCAAAATACAGAAGACGAGTTAAAATGAATAATAACGAAGAACAATAATAAATATATATGTAAATAATGATAACGAATCCATATGAATTAGAAGATAAAAAAAAAACAATAAACTGAAATTAAAATTTGGGTTTAGATGGCCCAAAATAACTTAGAAGAATGCAAAAAAATTTGAAAAGACTTAAGATGAAATTTAAATTTTTAGGGGAAGAGACCAGGCCCGGGGAGCAAATTTTTCCTTGATGGCACCCTTGTATTCCCTGTAACCGTGACCTACATATATCTAGGTTATAATGTGTGGGCGCTTCCCATGGTGAAAATATAGCAGTTGATTTTCCCCTTTTTTTTGTGTATCTGTCTGTCTGGCTATTTATATCCTTAGCCGGATTTTATGATTTTATATGAATAAGAATGAGTGATTTCATAGAGCAAGGTGTATGTATGTATGTGTATGTACACACAACAAAACCCCACATAAACAAAACACACACACACACCACACACACCAACACCCCACACACACAAATATTATATATAAAAATTTTTATAAAAATTGAGAGTGAGAGAAGAAGGAGGAGGAGTAGAGGGGAGGAGTGAGAGAGAGAGAGAGAGAGAGAGAGAGAGAGAGAGAAAAGAGAAAGAGAGGGGGAGAGAGAGAGGGAGAGGAGTGAGGAAAAGGGGAGGAGAGAGAGAGATAGAGGAGAGAGAAAAGAGAGACGAGAGACAACTAGAGGGGGAGAGAGAGAGAGAGAGAGAGAGAGAGCGAGAGAGAGAGAGAGAATTAGGATAAATTGTTAAATGGAAATATTAATATACAAGTCTCGTTCTGTATATACATATATATATATATATATATATATATATATATATATATATATATATATATTTACATTTTACATTATCACACATTTTCAATTTCTTTCTTTCTTTTAGTGAAATCAATACCATTCCTATTTTTTCACGGAGGTATGAACAAGCGAGGAATTCCAAATCCACACTGAAATTTCGCCGCCGGTCGCCATCTGTTGTTCATCAGGATATAATTATGGGAAAGTAGAGTTCTATCCCGTCCTTGAGGAGGATAATTAACCAGAAGGAAAATTTCAGGGATAGAGTCGCGACCGCATTTACGCTTCGGTGTGTTGAGAAAATTAAATATAATGGGGCGGTGGGTTACGGCGAGGACAGGCAAAACATACACGCAAAACGGAAAACAGGGGAGCGGAAACGTATATTGTGTACAAAACGCAAAATAAAATAGACACGCCGAGGCACACAAAATACCGCACGCACACACGAACGCGCACACGCACACACACACACAAACACACACACACACAACACACACACACACACCCCCCCCCCCACATACACACACACACACACCACACAACAAACACACACACAAACACAACCACACACCACACACACACACCACACACACACCACCCCACAAGCCGCACGAAACAACACACACACTACAAGCACGCACGCACACACACACACACCTATCCACGGATACATCCATATATAGACACATAACCGATAAATACACCTATACAGACAAACAAACAAACACACAAATACAACTACATTAACGGACATTTAGCATTTAAAATCCCAACGCGCTTTCCACAATGTATAAATTTGCATGAATTTTCACTAACCTTCCTGCTTATGTACCTGATAAGAAAAAAAATGTTTATTCAGCCTAAATATTGTGTTTATTTAGGATTATATGTCTCTTATCTTTAATTTAAATTTCTGTCTCATTTCACGTGTAAAACAGTATCAACAGTATTTGTGCACAAAATAAATAACAAAAATAATAATAGATAAATAAATAAATAAGAAATAGCAACAATAATTCTTTAAAAAAAAAAAAAAAAAAATGGAATAAAAACTTTTCATTCACATACACTCATTTCATACAATATCAAACGAAATTTTAACAAAAACCCTCAGCACATAATTTTCCCCCAATTGCACTTTCACACACACCCTGCCCCCCCTCCCCCTCCCCACCCCTCCCCCGCCCCTACCCTCCCCCTCGTCTCCCTTCCTCCCTACCCCCTTTCCCCTCACCCCCCCCCCACCCCTAATTACCGAGGACCTGACATTCCGTCATTTCGCAAACCTGGCATTTGTTACTCTCCGTCTCGTTACAGGAAGCGGTTATTGAGGGAGAAGCTGGATTTGAAATGCGTTTGTTTGTCAGTCGTGTGAAGTTTAGCATTGTTGGTTTGTTGTTGTTGTTGTTGTTGTTGTTGTTGTTTTTGTTGTTATTAGTATTGTTATCATTATTATTATTAATATTATCATTATTATCATTATTATTTATATTATTATTATTATTATTATTATTATCATTATCATAAATATTAATTATCATTAATTTATTTTTACGATTACTATTACTATTACTATTATTATTATCATTATTATCATTATTATTATTAATACTATTAATATTATTATTATTATTTTTTTTTTCATAATTTTCATTTTTATCCTCATTACTAGTAGCAGCAGTTGTAGTAGTTTCATTATCAGCATTATCAACTGTCACCATGAACACCATCGTCATCATCCTTATTAAAATGATTACTGTTATCCTTGGCCTTATTTTTGGTTATTAGCATCATTTTCATTATCATTAGCATTAGCATACTTATCACCATCACCACCATCACTATCACCAACACCCTCACCATCGCCCTCACATATCACCATCACCACATACACACATAACACACACACACACACACACCCACCATCATTTACCCTCGAAATTGAACAATAGAGGAGATCGTGGAAAAATACCTTGCACAGAGAACTTAAATATTTTCACCTCGATTTCTTACCTTCGTTTATCGTGAGCGGAAGAGAAAGTCTGGGAAAATGCCTGTTTTCGAGCACATACGGATGATAAAAAAAAAGGAAAGGAGGAAGAGGAAGTGGAAGAGGAGGAAAAAAAAAAAAGGAAGGGAAAAAGAGGGAAAAAGAATGTGGAGCGGGAGGAGGAGGAGGAGGAGGAGGAGGGGGGAGGAGGAGGAGTGGAGGAGGGGGTGGAGGAGGAGGGGAGGAGGAGGAAGAGGAAGAGGAAGTAGGAGGAGGAGGAGGAGGGGGGGGAGGAGGAAGAGGGGAGGAGAATAAGAATAAGAATAAGAAAATATATATATATATATAAATATATATATAATATATGTGTTGTGTGTTTGTTTTTGTGTGTGTGTTTTGTGTGTGTTGTGTGTGTGTGTGTGTGTGTGTGTGCGTGCGTGGTGCGTGCTGTGCGTGCGGGGCGTGCTGTCTTTCGTGTTCTTGGCGTTGTTTGTGTGTTGTGTTTGTGCGTGCGTGCGTGCGTGCGTGCGCTTGTGTGGGAGAGAGAGAGAGAGAGAGAGGGGAGAAGTGGAGATAGAGAGAGTGAGAAGAGGAGAGGAGAGAAGAGGGGGAGAGAGAGAGAGAGATGAGAGATGAGAGATTGAGAGAGAGAGAGAGAGAGAGAGAGAGAGACAAGCACATACATATATGAACATACATACACACACATACATCTATGATTCAGATAATAACCCAAATACAGCGACCTTCCACACCCTTCGCTTCGCTTCTTCTAAAACGTTGCGAAAAGTCACCAATCCGGACAACAAACCTTTAGTGTTATACTGTATTCTTTTTGGTATTTATTGTCGTTATTCTGGGTTTTCCCTTTCGTTAAAATACCTTTCGTTTGATATCTATTTATTTGTGAGAAGTTTTATGATTGTATT
>NW_025917794.1:22500-38115 GCF_019202785.1 Penaeus chinensis | reverse complement strand
GAGAGAGAGAAAGGGAGAGAGGAGAAAGGGAGAGAAGAAGATGAGAGAGAGAGAAAGGAGAGAGAGAAGGAGAGATGAGAAAGGGAGAGAGAGAAAGGGAGAGAGAGAAAGAGGAGAGAGAGAAAGGGAGAGAGAGAAAGGGAGAGAGAGAAAGGGAGAGAGAGAAAGAGAGAGAGAAAGAGAGACCAACCGCATCCACCTTCACCCTCACCTGCATGTTTCACAAAGCATTTAAACCTTTTAGCATTTAGCAAAGTAATTAAACCCGCACGACAGTATTACTTTTCACTATCTAATTAATTCTTAAAAGCAACTCCTTAATACTTAAAAACTTAATTAAAATCTTGGCATTAATTAGATAAATTAGAAAAATTGAAAATGAATTAACTTTATTCAGCATGATATATTAACTAATTTAGTTTATGGTAATGGACTTGATATGCTAATTAGCCTAATATATTTATCACAAGAAAAGAAGCAACATATTTTAATCTATTTATCAATAAAAGTGAAAAAAAAAAAAAAATAATAAGAACAAGAAAATGAAATAAAATAAATTTCTTTATTTGTGATTAATATTTTATGCTAAAAAAAAAATATTAATTTGATATATTCAGGTAAATGTTATGTATTAAACTTTTAAAATGTTTAACAGAGCACGTCCTTCTATATAATGAATGTACTAAATGGATTAATATCTATTTATCAAAAACAAAATATCTCCCTCAGCAAAAGTGTGTGTATATATTTATACATGTATACATATATACATACATATACATATATACAAATATATGTATATATGTATATATGTATATATGTATATATGTATATATATACATGTATTTACCTATATATACATACATATATACACACATATATACGTATATATGCATACATATACAAACATACACATCTATACACAAAAAAAAAAAAAAAAATCGAAAAAACCAGAAAAAATCGAGAAAAAAAACATAGAAAACCCCCCCCTCCTCCTCAACATTGCAGACGCCTGCAACCTTCCCCCGAGCTCGGGCCCTTGCAACGGGTCCTTCCGGAAGTGGCACCACGACCCTTATGACAGGCGCTGCAGGCCTTTCGTCTACAGCGGCTGCCAAGGAAACAGCAATAGATTCTCGACGCAGGAGGAGTGCGAGGCGGTGTGTGTGTATCATGACACGCTCCTGCCCAGAGGGAATGACACCAAGGACGCTAATATAAGTAAGGGAGAGAGAGAGGGAGATAAAGGGAGATAAGAGATAGAGGGAGATAAGAGATCAAAGGAGATAAGAGATAAAGGGAGAGAGGGAGGAGATAAGAGAGAGAGGGAGAGAGAGAGGGAGATAATAGATAAAGGGATAGAGGGAGGAGATAAGGGAGAGAGGGAGAGAGGGTGAAAGGGAGGGAGAGAGGAATGCGAGGCGGTGTGTGTGTACCATGACACGCTCCTGCCCAGAGGGAATGACACCAAGGACGCTAATATAAGTAAGGGAGAGAGAGAGGGAGATAAAGGGAGATAAGAGATAGAGGGAGATAAAGAGATCAAAGGAGATAAGAGATAAAGGAGATAAGAGATAAAGGGAGAGAGGGAGGAGATAAGAGAGAGAGGGAGAGAGAGAGGGAGATAATAGATAAAGGGATAGAGGGAGGAGATAAGGGAGAGAGGGAGAGAGGGTGAAAGGGAGGGAGAGAGGAATGCGAGGCGGTGTGTGTGTATCATGACACGCTCTTGCCCAGAGGGAATGACACCAAGGACGCTAATATAAGTAAGGGAGAGAGAGGGAGATAAAGGGAGATAAGAGATAAAGGGAGGAAGGGAGAGAGGGAGGAGATAAGATATAAAGGATAAGAGAGAAAGTGAGAGAGAGGAGAGGGAGATAAAAAGAGAAAGGGAGAGAGGAAAGGGAGATAAGAGAGAAAGGGAGAGAGAGGAGAGGGAGATAAGCTAGAAAGGGAGAGAGAGGAGAGGGAGATAAGAGAGAAAGGGAGAAGTCGAAAGGGTAATAAAAGGAAGAAGAGGGAGAGCGGGAGGCGAGGGAGAAAAGGAGGAGGAAAGAGAGAGGGAAGAGAGAGAGGGAGGGATAAAGGGAGAGAGAGAGAGGGAGAGGAAAGAGAGAGGAAAGAGAGAGGGAAGGAGAGAGATAAAGGGAGAGATAGAGGGAAAGGGAGGGAGAGGGAAAGGGAGGGATAGGGAAGAGGGAGGGAGATAGGAAGAGAGAGAGAGAGAGAGAGAGGGAGAGGAAGGGAGAGGAAGGGAGAGGAAGGAGAGGAAGGGAGAGAGAGAGGGAAAGGGAGGGATAGGGAAAGGGAGGGATAGGGAAGAGGGAGGGAGATAGGAAGAGAGAGAGAGAGAGAGGGAGGGAGATAGGAAGAGAGAGAGAGAGAGGGAGAGGAAGGGAGAGGAAGGGAGAGGAAGGGAGAGAGGAAGGGAGAGGAAGGGAGAGGAAGGAGAGGAAGGGAGAGGAAGGGAGAGGAAGGGAGAGAGAGAGGGAAAGGGAGGGTGAGGAATGAGGGAGAAAGAATAAGAAAGAATCTATAATTAGATACAGTTTTAAGCACTGCTGGAATGAATTAATCAAAATGAAATAATTCAGTCATTTATCTAATCACTTCTAATGAATGAATGAATTAAATTATTCTGAATGCCTCATTTGAAATTTCCTTCAATAACTTATTTTCTAACCCCTTGCATCAATAACTTTCAAAAATTAATCAAACTTAAAATTCCTGTTTATTTTAGTGTAGTTTTAGTTCAAATAACATTAATTTTTAAAAATAAAAATCTAATCTTGTAGTGTTTTTATTGTAAAATATTATAACATTTTTTTTTATTTTATTGCATTTTGCCTGATTTGATTAATAATATAATGTGATTTAATTTACCTAAATCTACTAAAACCTTCTCAACTTTCCTTTCTAATCTACGCCAGATCTACCTACTTATATATATATATATATATATATATATATATATATATATATATATATATAAATTATTATTTTTTTTTTTTAATTCCTTCTCAATTTTCCTTTTTAATCTACCCCAAATCTACTTATTTTTTCTTTTAAATATAATCTACGCAAATCTACCGACCTTCCTGTATTTCTCAAACGAATTCTACCCGAATCTACTCTACCGTTTTCTAATCCTCCTGTTTAATCTACCCCAATCTATTAATATATCCAGGTCTACCCTAATCTACTTTAATCGACCCCCAATCCACCCTTATCTATTCCTAATCCATCCATCTAATCCACCCTAATCCACCCCAAATCCCCCCCCCCCCCATCTAATCTAGCCCCTTGTTCTGATTCGAACCCAATCAAGCCTTATCCCCCAATCCCCCCAATCGACCCATCTAATCCACCCCAATCTACCCTAATCGACCTCAAATCCACCCTAATCGACCCCCAATCCCCCATCTACCATCTCATCCACCCCTATCCCCCAACCCACCCATCGAATCCACCCCAATCCACCCTAATCGACCCTTATCGACCCCCAATTCCCAATCTAATCCAGCCTAATCCACCCTAATCGACCCCCAATCCCCAATCTAATCCACCCTAATCTATTCCCAATCCAGCGTAATCGACCCCAATCCCCCTAATCTTCTCCAATCCACCCCCCCAAATCTTATCCACCCCAATCCCCCATCTAATCCTCTCCAATCCACCCCCCAATCTAATCCATCCCCAATCTTATCCAACACTTATCGACCCCCAATCCCCCCTAATCCCCCCAAATCCACCCATCGAATCCACCCTAATCCCCCAACCCACCCTAATCGTCCCCCAATCCACCCCAATCAAACCCCCCTAATCCATCCCCCCAATCCACCCTTATCCACCCTAATTGACCCCCAATCCCCCCATCGAATCCACCCCAATCCACCCATCTAATCCCCCCTCCCAATCCACACTTATCTATTCCCAATCCAGCCTAATCGATCCCAATCCATCCCCTAATCCACCCCCCATCTAATCCACCCCAACCCACCCTAATCCACTCCTAATCCACCCCAATACCCCCTTATCCATCCCCCCCAATCTTATCCACCCCCCAATCCCCCCCAATCTAATCCACCCCCCAATCCCCCCCAATCTAATCCACCCCCCAATCCCCCGCAATCTAATCCCGCCCCTCGTTCCGCCCCGCCTCCCAGTGATCTGCTCCCTGGCGGCCGACCCAGGCCCCTGCGCCGACGGCTACAAGCGCTGGCACTTCTCGCCGGCGGAAGGCACCTGCGTCCCCTTCACCTACGGCGGTTGCGCGGGGAACCTGAACCGCTTCAAGAAGTTCAGTTCCTGCGTCGAGTTCTGCTCCGCGGCCGTCGAGCGCTATAGGGGATGTGAGTGTCGAGTGGGAGTGGGGAGTCAGGAATAGGTGGTTGGGTGGAGTTGGAAAAGGTTGAGAGAAGCCATTTGTGGAGAGGCCGTTAGGAATGGGAGCTCAGTCACTTCTAAAAGTACAGTCACTTCTAAAAGTACAGTCACTTCTAAAAGTTCCGAAGTACCTGTGTCAGTTCAGTCACTTCTAAAAGTTCTAAAAGTACGTACGTCGATTCAGTCACTGATTAGGATTAAGATTAGAGGGTTAGAGAAGCCATTTGTTGAAGAGGCCGTTAGGGAAGGGAGCTCAGCCAATTCCAAAAGTACAGTCACTTCTAAAAGTAGAGTCACTTCTAAGGGTTCTAAAAGTATGTACGTCGAATAAGTCACTTCTAAAAGTAGAGTCATTTCTAAAAGCTCTAAAAGTACATGCATTGATTCAGTCACTTCTAAAAGATCAGGTACAGGGGATGTGAGTGTCGAGTGGGATTTGGAAATAAGGACTAGAGAAGGCATTTGTGGAGAGGCCGTTAGGAATGGGGAGCTCAGTCAATTCCAAAAGTACAGTCACTTCTAAAAGTTCTAAAAGTTAATGCATTTATTTAGTCACTTTTAAAAGTTCTAAAGTACCTACGTTGATCCAGTCACTTCTAAAAGTACAGTCACTACTAAAGGTTCTAAAAGTACGTACGTCGGTTCAGTCACTTCTAAAAGTTCTAAAAGTACATGCACTGATTCAGTCAATTCAGGAGGTGGTTGGGTGGAGTTGGAAAAGGTTTAGAGAAGGCATTTGTTGAAGAGGCAGTTAGGCATGGGAGCTCAGGCACTTCTAAAAGTACAGTCACTTCTAAAAGTTCTAAAAGTACATGCATTTATTTAGTCACTTCTAAAAGTAAAGTCACTTCTAAAAGTTCTAAGAGTACATGCATTTATTTAGTCACTTCTAAAAGTTCAGTCGCTTCTAAAAGTTCTAAGAGTACATGCATTTATTTAGTCACTTCTAAAAGTTCAGTCACTTCTAAAAGTTCTAAAAGTAAATGCATTTATTTAGTCACTTCTAAAAGTACAGTCATTTCTAAAGGTTCTAAAAGTACATGCATTTATTTAGTCACTTCTAAAAGTTCTAAAAGTACATGCATTTATTTAGTCACTTCTAAAAGTACAGTCAGTTCTAAAAGTTCAAAAGTTCCTGCACTGATTCAGTCACTTCTAAAAGTACAGTCAGTTCTAAAAGTTCTAAAGTTCCTGCACTGATTCAGTCACTTCTAAAAGTTCTGAAGCGCCTGCGTCGAGATTTTGAATTAGAAACAGGACTAGAAAGGGGTTGCATGGAGTTAGAAAAGGCTTAGAGAATTGAGAGGCAAAGGGGTTTGATTTAGAGAGGTTTGATTTAGAAAGTTTTGATTTAGAGAGGTTTGATTTAGGAAGGTTTGGTTTAGAAAGTTTTGATTTAGAAAGTTTTGATTTAGAAAGTTTTGATTTAGGAAGGTTTGGTTTAGAAAGTTTTGATTTAGAAAGTTTTGATTTAGAAAGTTTTGATTTAGGAAGGTTTGGTTTAGAAAGTTTTGATTTAGAAAGTTTTGATTTAGAAAGTTTTGATTTCGAAAGGTTTGATTTCGAAAGGTTTGATTTCGAAAGTTTTGATTTAGAAAGTTTTGATTTAGAAAGTTTTGATTTAGGAAGGTTTGGTTTAGAAAGTTTTGATTTAGAAAGGTTTGATTTAGAAAGGTTTGATTTCGAAAGGTTTGATTTCGAAAGGTTTGGTTTAGAAAGGTTTGATTTCGAAAGGTTTGATTTCGAAAGGTTTGATTTAGAAATTGCGTCATCGGTTTTCGTTGTCTTTGTTTGCGAGTCTGTCGTTGTCTACTGTTTACACTGTTTTTGCTTTTGTTTTTGCGAGTTGAATGCATTTTTGTCCTGATTTTTTTTCTCTGCTTTGTCTTTGTCTCTCTCTCTCTTTCTTTGTCTTTGTCTTTGTCTCTCTCTCTTTTTTGTCACTCTCTCTTTTTTGTCACTCTCTCTTTTTTGTCTCTCTCTCTCTCTTTTCTCTCTCTTAATCTCCCTGTCTCTCTCTTTCTCTTTGTCTCTTTGTCTCTGTCTCTCTGTATTTGTTTGCATTGTAGAATAACATTTGCTTTGTAATGCTTAATGTTAATATTTAAGTTATTCATCATCATCATCATCATTATCTTCATCTTCATCTTCATCTTCATCTTCATCTTCATCTTCATCATCTTCATCATTTCATTTTCATTTTCATTTTCATTTTCATTTTCATTTTCATTTTCATTTTCATTTTCATTTTCATTTTCATCTTCATCATCATTATTATTTATTCATCTACCTACCTCCTCTTTGTTTACCCCCCTCCCCCCCAAAAAAAGAAAATAGTGAATATAAAAACGAAAATACAGTAATACAGATAAATAATTGACTAATCATTTTGACCAAGCTATAACCCCCCCCCCCCCACACTCAAAAAAAAAAAAAAAAAAACATATATAATGACTAAAAGGATAATTATAAATGAGTGATAATTATAAACAGAAGTGATAATGTCGAATAAAAATGATAATCATAATAATTGACCTCTTGACGTTTTTTACCTCTGCTGACCTCTCTTGACCTTGCTTTACCCCTTTTGACCTCAGTCGACGTTTTTTTTTTTTACTTCTATTGACCTCAATTGACTTTTTTTTAACCCCTCTTGACCTTTTTTTAAATATCCCTCTTGACCTGACCTTTTTGACCTCTCTTGACCTTTTATTCTGACCTCTCTTGACCCCCCCCCTTTTTTTTTACCTCACTTGACCTTTAATTTTGACCTCTCTTGACCTTTAATTTTGACCTTTCGACCTTTTATTTTGACCTCTCGACCTTTTATTTTGACCTCTCATGACTTTTTTTTTTTTTACCTCTTGACCTCTTGACCTTTTATTTGAACCTTTTGACATCTTGACCCTTTTTATTTTGACCTCTTGACCCTTTTTTATTTTGACCTCTTGACCCTTTTTTATTTTGACATCTTGACCCTTTTTTATTTTGACATCTTGACCCTTTTTATTTTGACCTCTTGACCCTTTTTTATTTTGACCTCTTGACCCTTTTTTATTTTGACCTCTTCTGATCTTTCTTTGACCTCGTGCCCAGCCATCCCCACGACGACCCACGACCCGAATGCCATCGTCGTGCCCCGCCCCGACGGTGCCAGCGACTGCCAGGCCGAGAAGATCGAGTGCCAGCTACTCAGCGTGAGTTTTTCTTTTTTATTAATATTCTTTTTTATTATTTAATAATATTATTATTATTATTATTATTATTATTATTATTATTATTATTATTTATTTATTATTATCATTATTATTATTATTATTTTTATTCTACTCAGCATGAGTGATTTTTTTTTTTTTTTGGTTTGGTTTAGGGGGGAAGGGATTAATATTTAATATAATTAATATTATATTATTAACCCAAATTATCCTTTATATTTATTTATTTATTTATTTATTTATTTATTTATTTATTTTTTTATTCTTTATATTTATTTATATTTATTTATTATTTATATTTATTTATATTTATTTATATTTATTTATTTATTTATTTATTCTTTATATTTATTTATTCTTTATATTTATTTATTTAATTATTTATTTATTTTATTTTTTTTTTTATTCTTTATATTTATTTATATTTATTTATTTATTTATTTATTTATTTATTTATTTATTCTTTCGTTACCCTTAATAACCCTATTTATTGTTTAATTACCCTTTCTTACCTCAATTTGCTCTCTAATTACCCGTAATTACCCATTACTCTAGTAACCCTATTTATATTTTAATTACCCTTAATTACCTCATCTCTAATTACCCGTAATTACCTTATAGTCACCCCTAATTAGTCTAATTACCCCTATTACCCTCTAATCATCTCCCTAATTACTTGAGAACCCCCACAGTGCCCCTAATTAGTCTAATTACCCCTAATTACTCTCTAATTACCCCAAATTACACTTCATCTCCCTAATTATATTTAATTACCACCTAATTACTCTCTAATTCCCCCAAATTACACTTCATCTCCCTAATTATATTAAATTACCCTCTAATTACCTTCTCATTCCCCCCTGATTCCCCCCCAGTGCCTCTAATTACCGCCTAATTACTCTCTAATTACCCCAAATTACACTTCATCTCCCTAATTATATTTATTTACCCTCTAATTACCTTCTCATTCCCCCCTGATTCCCCCCCAGTGCCTCTAATTACCGCCTAATTACTCTCTAATTACCCCAAATTACACTTCATCTCCCTAATTATATTTATTTACCCTCTAATTACCTTCTCATTCCCCCCTGATTCCCCCCCAGTGCCCGTACGGCGTGCAAGCAGGCGGCGGACGCGCGCGGGTGCCACGTGTGCTCGTGCTTCGACCCCTGCGAGCGGACGCGGTGCCCCGAGCTGACCCAGTGCGCCGTTGACCTGACCTCCGGCGACCTGACCTCCGGCGACCTGACCTCCGGCGACCTGACCTCCGGCGACCTGACCTCCGGCGACCTGACCTCCGGCGACCTGACCTCCGGCGATCTGACCTCCGGCGGCGCGCAGGAGGGCAGCCCGTGGGTCGGGGTGTGTCGGGAAGGTAAGGGTTGAGGGGTGGGGGTAGGGTAGGGTAAGGGGGGAGGGGGTGTATGGGTGAGGGATGGGGGGAAGTGGGGGAAGGTAAGGTTTGAGTAGGGGGTGAGGGGTTGGAAGGAGAGGGGGTGGGAGGAGGATGGGAGAGGGGGTAGGGGTGAGGGGTGGGGTAGGGGAGGATGGGAGAGGGGGGAGGGGTGGTATGGGAAGGGGGGAGAGGGGGTAGGGGTGAGGGGTGGGGTAGGGGAGGATGGGAGAGGGGGGAGGGGTGGTATGGGAAGGGGGGAGAGGGGGTAGGGGTGAGGGGTGGGGTAGGGGAGGATGGGAGAGGGGGGGAGGGGTGGTATGGGAAGGGGGGAGAGGGGGTAGGGGTGAGGGGTGGGGTAGGGGAGGATGGGAGAGGGGGGAGGGGTGGTATGGGAA
Source organism: Penaeus chinensis (assembly GCF_019202785.1). Classification (NCBI taxonomy): domain Eukaryota; kingdom Metazoa; phylum Arthropoda; class Malacostraca; order Decapoda; family Penaeidae; genus Penaeus; species Penaeus chinensis. The sequence goes on along the minus strand of NW_025917794.1, from coordinate 28,723 downwards.
GGGGGGGAGAGGGGGTAGGGGTGAGGGGTGGGGTAGGGGAGGATGGGAGAGGGGGGAGGGGGGATGGGAAGGGGGGAGGGGGGGAGGGGGGGGTGGTAGGGGTGGAAGGGAAGGGGGGGTGGGGGGGTGGGGTGGGGGTGGGGAGTGGGAGGGGGGGGGGGTGGTTTGGGGGGGGGGAGGGGAGCGTGGTGGTGGGAGTGAGGGTGGGGTGGGGGGGATGGGAGAGGGGGAGGGGTGGATGGGAAGGGGGGAGGGAGAGGGGGGGGGGGAGGGGTAGGGGGGGGTAGGGGAGGATGGGGAGGGGGAGGGGGGGGGGGTGGTAGGGGGGGGAGAGGGGGTAGGGGTGAGGGGTGGGGTAGGGGAGGATGGGAGAGGGGGGAGGGGTGGTATGGGAAGGGGGAGGGGGGTAGGGAGTGGTGGGGGAGGTTGGGGTGGGTTGGTGGGGGGGGGGGGTTTGGGGAGGTTAGGAGGTAAGGGATTAAGGGGAATAGATGTTTGGGAGGTTGGTGTGGGGGTGGTTGTATGGGGGGGGAGGGGTAGGTGAGAGTGGGTGGGGGTGGCCTGAGGGGGGAGGGGGAGGGAGGGGGGGAGTTGGTGGTGGATGGTGGGTAGGGGAGGATGGGAGTATGGGGGGGTTGTATGGGAAGGTGGTGGGGGTGGTGGTGGGGAGTGTGGGGTAGTGGGGGTGGGGGTGAATATTAAAAAAAAAAAAAAAAAGTTCTGAAGGAAGATTGAGTTTTTATTTTTTTATTTTTTTTATTTTTTTTAATATTTTTTTTTTTTTTTTTTTTTTAAAGATTTGAGTGTGTTTTTAAGAGAGCTTTTGAAGGATTTTTTAGAAAGCTTTTGAAGGATTTTTTAGAAAGTGCTTTTGAAGCAATTTTTAAAGAGCTTTTGAAGGAATTTTTAAAGAGCTTTTGTGGGAATTTTTATAGAGCTTTTGTAGCAATTTTTAAAGAGCTTTTGAAGCAATTTTTAAAGAGCTTTTGTAGCAATTTTTAAAGAGCTTTTGAAGCAATTTTTAAAGAGCTTTTGAAGCAAATTTTAAAGAGCTTTTGTGGGAATTTTTAAAGAGGTTTTGTGGGAATTTTTAAAGAGGTTTTGAAGGAATTTTTATAGAGCTTTTGTGGCAATTTTTATAGAGCTTTTGTGGGAATTTATAAAGAGCTTTTGTGGGAATTTTTAAAGAGCTTTTGTGAGAATTTTTAAAGAGCTTTTGAGGGAATTTTTATAGAGCTTTTGTGGGAATTTCTATAGAGCTTTATGTGGGCTTTTCTATTGAGCTATTTTTTGTGGGCTATATTTCTATAGGCTTTTGCGTGGGAATATTTAATAATGAGCTTTTGTGGGAATTTTTAAAGAGCTTTTGTGGGAATTTTTAAAGAGCTTTTGAGGGAATTTTTATAGAGCTTTTGTGGGAATTGTCTATTTGTGATTGGGTGGGTATGTCTATATGCGTTTATATGTGGTGTTGTTGTTTTTTTGAGGGCATGGGTTCTGGGTGGCTTAGGGTGCCAGTGGGGCAGTGGGGTGGCCGTGGGGGGTGAGATGTGGGACGTCGAGCGAGAGGGAGCGGGAGAAGGGGAGAGCGGGAGGAGAGGTGAGAGAAGGGGAGCGGGAGGGAGGGCGAGGGAAGAGGGAGCGGGCGGAGGATGCGCTGGCGGGAGGGAGGGAGAGGGAGGGGGGCGGGAGGAGGGTCTAGTGAGCGAGGGTATGGGAGGGAGCGGACGGGGCGAGAGGGAGAGGGAGATAGGGGGGAGAGAAAGAGGGAGCGGGCGGGAGGGAGCAGGGCAGCGGAGGGAAGAAGGCGCGAGGGCAGCAGAGGGGAGAGGGGGGAAGGGAGCGGGCAGGGAGGGAGCGGGGATGAGGGAGAGCGGGAGAGGGAGGGCAGTGAGAGGGAGAGGGAGAGAGGGGCGAGCGGGAGGGAGGGAGAGGGAGGGAGGGAGAGGGAAGAGGAGAGAGGGGCGTGAGGGAGAGGGAGGGAGGGAGAGGGAGAGCGGGGAGGGCGGGAGGGAGAGGGAGGGAGGGATAGGGAGGGGAGGGAGAGGGAGAGAGGGAGAGGGAGGAGGGAGAGGGAGAGAGGGTGAGGGAGCGGGGGAGAGGGAGAGAGGAGAGGGAGTCGGGAGACTGGCGCAGGGCAGAGAGGGAGGGAGCGGGCGAGGGGGCGGAGAGGGCGCGGCGGGCGGGGGAGAGCTGGCGGGCGGGGGAGGGAAGAGCGGGCGATGGCGGGGAGGGCGCGGGGCGGGCTCGGGCGGAGAGGGAGCGCAGGGCGCGCGGGGGATGGAGCCGCGGGGAGGCTGGGGGAGGTATGCGGGCGAGCATGTGGTTTCTCTTTTTTCTCTACTTTTTTCTCTTCTCAGTTATATATCTTTGCCTCGTTTCTTCTTCCTTTTATCTATTTCGCTACTTTCTCTTCCTCTTTTCTGTCTGTTCTCTCATTCAGTTATCTCTTTCTCTTTTTTCTCTCTTTCTCTTTCTCAGGGTGAATGCCCGGCCGGCTGCCCCTCCACCCACAGTACTCGCCGACAGGCCAGACCCGCGCATCACCGCCCGTTCACTCCCGAACCCACACCCCACCCGCCCATCCCCCCCCGCCCCCCCAGCTCACGTAGCTCCCGCTGCTCCCTCCCGTCTCCCCTCCATTCCTCTCACCTCTCTCCCTTCCCATAAACCTCCCTCCCCCTTTTTCCTCAATCCACTCCTCCCCCCTTCCTCCAATCCCTCCGCTCTCTCCTCCTCCTTCCCCTCCCTCCCTCCCTCCCCTCCCCCCCCCCCTCCCCTTCCCTCCCCCCCCCCTTCCCTCCTCTCCCTCCCCCCCCTCCCCTCCCCCCCCCTCCCCCTCCCCCTTCCTCTCCCTCTCCCTCCCTCCCCTCACTCCCCCTACCCCTCCCCCCCCTCCCCTTCACCCTTCTCCTCTCACCCAATCATAACAAATCCCTTTCAATTCGTTCCAGTGGACAAAATCCGGCTCGGGGGGCTTTTGGGACCCCTCCCCCTTTCCCCTTTTCATCCCTCTCCCCCCCCTCTTCTCCTCTTCTAATCCTCCCTCCCTTCCTTCTCCTCCCTTCCCTCCCCCCTCTTTCTCTTTCGCTCTTTCCTCTTTCCTCTTTCTCTTTTCTCTTTTCTCTCTATTTCCCTCTTTCCTCTTTCCCCCCTTTTCCTCTTTCCCTCTTTTTCCCCTTTCCCTTTTCCCTTTTCCATCTTTTCTCTTTCCTCTTTCCCTCTTTCCCTATTTCCTCTTTCCTCTTTCCCTCTTTCCCTCTTTCCCTCTTTCCCTCTTTCCCTCTTTTTCCCCTTTCCCTTTCCCTTCTTTCCTCTTTCCCTCTCTCCTCTTCCTCTTTCCCTCTTTCCCTCTTTCCTCCTCCCTCCCTCCCCTCCCCTCCCCTCTCCCCAACCAAAATCATAACAAATCCCCTTCCTTCGTTCCAGTGAACAAATCCGGCCGATGTCCTTCCCCCAGCGGCCGCCTCATCCCCTCCGAGTGCCAGGACGAGTGCCAGAACGACTCCGGGTGCCAGAGCGACCTGAAGTGTTGCCATAACGGCTGTGCCATGTCGTGTGCCAAGCCAGTGCCAGAGGAAGGCGAGGTGCCTGTCACTCGGCCGCCGGTGACTACGCCTGTGCAAGGTGAGAGGGAGAGGAAGGGAGAGGGGGAGGGAAGGAGGAAGGGAGAGAGAGAGAGAGAGAGAGGGGAGAAAGAGAGAGAGAGAGAGAGAGAGAGAGAGAGAGAGAGAGAGAGAGAGAGAGAGAGAGAGAGAGAGAGAGAAAGAGAGAGAGGAGCAAGAGAGAGAGGGAGCAAGAGAGAGAGAGGGAGCAAGAGAGAGAGAGGGAGCAAGAGAGAGAGAGGGAGCAAGAGAGAGGGAGAGGGAGCAAGAGAGAGAGAGAGGGAGCAAGAGAGAGAGAGGGAGCAAGAGAGAGGCGAGAGGGAGCAAGAGAGAGAGAGAGGGAGCAAGAGAGAGAGAGGGAGCAAGAGAGAGAGAGGGAGCAGAGAGAGAGAGAGGGAGCAAGAGAGAGAGAGAGAGGGAGCAAGAGAGAGAGAGAGGGAGCAAGAGAGAGAGAGAGAGGGAGCAAGAGAGAGAGAGAGAGGGAGCAAGAGAGAGAGAGAGAGGGAGCAAGAGAGAGAGAGAGAGGGAGCAAGAGAGAGAGAGAGAGGGAGCAAGAGAGAGAGAGAGAGGGAGCAAGAGAGAGAGAGAGAGGGAGCAAGAGAGAGAGAGAGAGGGAGCAAGAGAGAGAGAGAGAGGGAGCAAGAGAGAGAGAGAGAGGGAGCAAGAGAGAGAGAGAGAGGGAGCAAGAGAGAGAGAGAGAGGGAGCAAGAGAGAGAGAGAGAGGGAGCAAGAGAGAGAGAGAGAGGGAGCAAGAGAGAGAGAGAGAGGGAGCAAGAGAGAGAGAGAGAGGGAGCAAGAGAGAGAGAGAGAGGGAGCAAGAGAGAGAGAGAGAGGGAGCAAGAGAGAGAGAGAGAGGGAGCAAGAGAGAGAGAGAGAGGGAGCAAGAGAGAGAGAGAGAGGGAGCAAGAGAGAGAGAGAGAGGGAGCAAGAGAGAGAGAGAGAGGGAGCAAGAGAGAGAGAGAGAGGGAGCAAGAGAGAGAGAGAGAGGGAGCAAGAGAGAGAGAGAGAGGGAGCAAGAGAGAGAGAGAGAGGGAGCAAGAGAGAGAGAGAGAGGGAGCAAGAGAGAGAGAGAGAGGGAGCAAGAGAGAGAGAGAGAGGGAGCAAGAGAGAGAGAGAGAGGGAGCAAGAGAGAGAGAGAGAGGGAGCAAGAGAGAGAGAGAGAGGGAGCAAGAGAGAGAGAGAGAGGGAGCAAGAGAGAGAGAGAGAGGGAGCAAGAGAGAGAGAGAGAGAGGGAGCAAGAGAGAGAGAGAGAGGGAGCAAGAGAGAGAGAGAGAGGGAGCAAGAGAGAGAGAGAGAGAGGGAGCAAGAGAGAGAGAGAGAGGGAGCAAGAGAGAGAGAGAGAGGGAGCAAGAGAGAGAGAGAGAGGGAGCAAGAGAGAGAGAGAGAGGGAGCAAGAGAGAGAGAGAGAGGGAGCAAGAGAGAGAGAGAGAGGGAGCAAGAGAGAGAGAGAGAGGGAGCAAGAGAGAGAGAGAGAGGGAGCAAGAGAGAGAGAGAGAGGGAGCAAGAGAGAGAGAGAGAGGGAGCAAGAGAGAGAGAGAGAGGGAGCAAGAGAGAGAGAGAGAGGGAGCAAGAGAGAGAGAGAGAGGGAGCAAGAGAGAGAGAGAGAGAGGGAGCAAGAGAGAGAGAGAGAGGGAGCAAGAGAGAGAGAGAGAGGGAGCAAGAGAGAGAGAGAGAGGGAGCAAGAGAGAGAGAGAGAGGGAGCAAGAGAGAGAGAGAGAGGGAGCAAGAGAGAGAGAGAGAGGGAGCAAGAGAGAGAGAGAGAGGGAGCAAGAGAGAGAGAGAGAGGGAGCAAGAGAGAGAGAGAGAGGGAGCAAGAGAGAGAGAGAGAGGGAGCAAGAGAGAGAGAGAGAGGGAGCAAGAGAGAGAGAGAGAGGGAGCAAGAGAGAGAGAGAGAGGGAGCAAGAGAGAGAGAGAGAGGGAGCAAGAGAGAGAGAGAGAGGGAGCAAGAGAGAGAGAGAGAGGGAGCAAGAGAGAGAGAGAGAGGGAGCAAGAGAGAGAGAGAGAGGGAGCAAGAGAGAGAGAGAGAGGGAGCAAGAGAGAGAGAGAGAGGGAGCAAGAGAGAGAGAGAGAGGGAGCAAGAGAGAGAGAGAGAGGGAGCAAGAGAGAGAGAGAGAGGGAGCAAGAGAGAGAGAGAGAGGGAGCAAGAGAGAGAGAGAGAGGGAGCAAGAGAGAGAGAGAGAGGGAGCAAGAGAGAGAGAGAGAGGGAGCAAGAGAGAGAGAGAGAGGGAGCAAGAGAGAGAGAGAGAGGGAGCAAGAGAGAGAGAGAGAGGGAGCAAGAGAGAGAGAGAGAGGGAGCAAGAGAGAGAGAGAGAGGGAGCAAGAGAGAGAGAGAGAGGGAGCAAGAGAGAGAGAGAGAGGGAGCAAGAGAGAGAGAGAGAGGGAGCAAGAGAGAGAGAGAGAGGGAGCAAGAGAGAGAGAGAGAGGGAGCAAGAGAGAGAGAGAGAGGGAGCAAGAGAGAGAGAGAGAGGGAGCAAGAGAGAGAGAGAGAGGGAGCAAGAGAGAGAGAGAGAGGGAGCAAGAGAGAGAGAGAGAGGGAGCAAGAGAGAGAGAGAGAGGGAGCAAGAGAGAGAGAGAGAGAGAGCAAGAGAGAGAGAGAGGGAGCAAGAGAGAGGGAGCAA
>NW_025917794.1:15000-17500 GCF_019202785.1 Penaeus chinensis | reverse complement strand
GAGAGAGACAGAGAGAGACCGAGAGAACGAGAGAGAGACAGAGAGAGACCGAGAGAACGAGAGAGATGACAGAGAGAGACGAGAGAACGAGAGAGAGACAGAGAGAGACCGAGAGAAGAGAGAGAGACAGAGAGAGACGAGAGAACGAGAGAGAGACAGAGAGAGACCGAATGAGAACGAGAGAGAGACAGAGAGAGACCGAGAGAACGAGAGAGAGACAGAGAGAGACGAGAGAACGAGAGAGAGACAGAGAGAGACCGAGAGAACGAGAGAGAGACAGAGAGAGACCGAGAGAACGAGAGAGAGACAGAGAGAGACCGAGAGAACGAGAGAGAGACAGAGAGAGACCGAGAGAACGAGAGAGAGACAGAGAGAGACCGAGAGAACGAGAGAGAGACAGAGAGAGACCGAGAGAACGAGAGAGAGACAGAGAGAGACCGAGAGAACGAGAGAGAGACAGAGAGAGACCGAGAGAACGAGAGAGAGACAGAGAGAGACCGAGAGAACGAGAGAGACACAGAGAGAGACCGAGAGAACGAGAGAGAGACAGAGAGAGACCGAGAGAAAGAGAGACAGAGAGAGAGAGGGATACCACAATTAGTTTTATATTAATTTAACGAATATTCATAAAATGAAAGGAAATAGAGAGGCTGATAATTTGAATTTAAAAAAAAAAAAAAAAAAAAAAAAATGTATAATCTGTCGTGTTCACTCAAATATTTGCATAATTTTTTGTGTATGAATATGTTTAGACAGATGTACAGGCAGGCAGACAGACAGCCAGACAGCCAGACAGCAAGACAGACAGGCAGGCAGACAGACAGGCAGACAGACAGGCAGACAGACAGGCAGGCAGGCAGACAGACAGGCAGACAGACAGGCAGACAGACAGGCAGACAGACAGGCAGACATACAGGCAGACATACAGGCAGACAGACAGGCAGACAGACAGACAGACAGGCAGACAGACAGGCAGACAGACAGAGTGACAGACACAGACAGACAGGCAGGCAGGCAGGCAGACAGACAGACAGACAGGCAGGCAGGCAGACAGACAGGCAGGCAGACACATAGACATACAGGCAGACACACAGACAGACAGGCAGACACATAGACAGACAGAGTGACAGACAGAGTGACAGACACAGACAGACAGGCAGGCAGGCAGACAGACAGACAGGCAGGCAGGCAGACAGACAGGCAGGCAGACACATAGACATACAGGCAGACACATAGACAGACAGGCAGACACATAGACAGACAGAGTGACAGACAGAGTGACAGACAGAGTGACAGACAGAGTGACAGACAGAGTGACAGACAGAGTGACAGACAGACAGAGTGACAGACAGACAGACAGACAGTGACAGACAGACAGACAGACAGACAGACAGACAGAGTGACAGACAGACAGACAGAGTGACAGACAGACAGACAGAGTGACAGACAGACAGACAGACAGAGTGACAGACAGACAGACAGAGTGACAGACAGACAGACAGAGTGACAGACAGACAGACAGACAGAGTGGCAGACAGACAGACAGACAGACAGAGTGGCAGACACATAGACAGACAGGCAGACACATAGACAGACAGACAGACACATAGACAGACAGACAGACAGACACACATAGACAGACAGGCAGACACACATAGACAGACAGGCCCGACCAAAAGAGACAGACAGACACATAAAAACAGGACAGACAAAAGACAGAACCAAGACAGACGGACACACATAGACAGACAGGCAGACAGACACATAGACAGACAGGCAGACAGACACATAGACAGACAGGCAGACAGACACATAGACAGACAGGCAGACAGACACATAGAAGACAGGCAGGAACAGTCAGACACACACATAGACAGACAGGCAGACAGACACATAGACAGACAGGCAGACAGACACATAGACAGACAGGCAGACACACATAGACAGACAGGCAGACCCCTTTCTCCCCTTTTTTTTTCCCCTTTTCTTTCTTCCCCCTTTCTTTCTCCCCTTTCTTCTCTCTTCTTTCTTTCCTCCTTTCTCTTCTCTCTCTTTCTTTCCTCCTTTCTCTCTCTTCTCTCTTTCTTTCCTCCTTTCTCTCTCTCTCTCTTTTTTCTTTCCTCCTTTCCCCTTCTCTCTTTCTTTCTTTCCTCGTCTCTCGCTCTCTCTCTTTCTTTCCTCGTTCTCTCGCTGTCTCTCTCTTTCTTTCCTCGTCTCTCGCTCTCTCTCTCTTTCTTTCCTCGTTTCTCTCTCTCTCTCTTTCTTTCCTCCTTTCTGTCTCTCTCTCTCTTTCCTCCTTTCTCTCTCTCTCTCTTCTTTCTTTCCTCCTTTCTCTCTCTCTCTCTCTTTCTTTCCTCCTCTCTCTCTCTCTCTCTTTCTTTCCTCCTTTCTCTCTCTCTCTCTCTTTCTTTCCTCCTTTCTCTCTCTCTCTCTCTTTCTCTTTCCTCCTTTCTCTCTCTCTCTCTCTTTCTTTCCTCCTTTCTCTCTCTCTCTCTCTTTC
>NW_025917794.1:7500-10000 GCF_019202785.1 Penaeus chinensis | reverse complement strand
TCTCTCTCTCTCTCTCTTTCTCTCTCTCTCTTTCTCTCTCTCTCTTTCTCTCTCTCTCTTTCTCTTTCTCTCTCTTTCTCTTTCTCTCTCTCTTTCTCTCTCTTTCTCTTTCTCTTTCTCTTTCTTTCTCTCACTCTTTCTCTTTCTCTCTCTTTCTCTCTCTTCCTCTCTCTTCCTCTCTCTCTCTCTTTATCTCTTTCTCTCTCTCTCTCTCTCTCTCTCTCTCTCTCTCTCTCTCTCTCTCTCTCTCTCTCTCTCTCTCTCTCTCTTTCTCTCTCTCCCCCTCACCCTCCCTCCTTCACCCTCACTCACCCTCTCTCCCTCTCCCCCCCCCCCCCCCCCCCCCCCCCCAGCCGACCACTCCCTGGTGATCGCCGCCGCGGAGGAGAGCGACTCGGGCCTCTACCGCTGCGTGGCCGAGAATGCCTTCGGGAAAGCGGACAGTTCGACGCCTGTCACGGTTCGAGGTACGGGCGAGAGCATTGTCCTTTTTTGAGGTTTTTAAGGTTTTTAGGTTTTTAGGTTTTAAGGTTTTTAGGTTTTTAGGTTTTTAAGGTTTTTAAGGTTTTTAGGTTTTAAGGTTTTTAGGTTTTAAGGTTTTAAGGTTTTAAGGTTTTTAGGTTTTTTAGGTTTTTAAGGTTTTTAAGGTTTTTAGGTTTTTAGGTTTTTAGGTTTTTAGGTTTTTAGGTTTTTAGGTTTTTAGGTTATTAGGTTTTTAGGGATTTAGGTTTTAAGGTTTTTAGGTTTTTAGGTTTTAAGGTTTTTAGGTTTTAAGGTTTCAAGGTTTTAGGTGGATTAGATTTTAAGTTGATTATCCTTTTTGAGGTTTTAGATGGATCAAGTTGATTTTAAGTTGATTAGAGTTCATAATTTCTTGATTGAATTGAATGGATTGGAGTTCCTTAGCTCTCGATTGAATTGATTGAATTGATTCGAGTTCCTACTCTCTTGATTGATTAGATTTTCTAGTCTCTTGATTGATTAGATTTTCTAGTCTCTTGATTAATTAGATTTTCTAGTCCCTTGATTGATTAGATTTTCTAGTTTCTTGATGGATTAGATTTTCTAGTCCCTTGATTGATTAGATTTTCTAGTCCCTTGATTGATTAGATTTTCTAGTCCCTTGATGGATTAGATTTTCTAGTCCCTTGATTGATTAGATTTTCTACTCTCTTGGTTGATTAGATTTTCTAGTCTCTTGATTGATTAGATTTTCTAGTCTCTTGATTGATTAGATTTTCTAGTCCCTTGATTGATTAGATTTTCTAGTCTTTTGATGGATTAGATTTTCTAGTCCCTTGATTGATTAGATTTTCTAGTCCCTTGATTGATTAGATTTTCTAGTCCCTTGATTGATTAGATTTTCTAGTCCCTTGATTGATTAGATTTTCTAGTCTCTTGATGGATTAGATTTTCTAGTCCCTTGATTGATTAGATTTTCTAGTCCCTTGATTGATTAGATTTTCTAGTCTCTTGATTGATTAGATTTTCTAGTCCCTTGATTGATTAGATTTTCTAGTCCGTTGATTGATTAGATTTTCTAGTCCCTTGATTGATTAGATTTTCTAGTCCCTTGATTGATTAGATTTTCTAGTCTCTTGATGGATTAGATTTTCTAGTCCCTTGATTGATTAGATTTTCTAGTCCCTTGATTGATTAGATTTTCTAGTCCCTTGATTGATTAGATTTTCTAGTCCCTTGATTGATTAGATTTTCTAGTCCCTTGATTGATTAGATTTTCTAGTCCCTTGATTGATTAGATTTTCTAGTCCCTTGATTGATTAGATTTTCTAGTCCCTTGATTGATTAGATTTTCTAGTCCCTTGATTGATTAGATTTTCTAGTCTCTTGGTTGATTAGATTTTCTAGTCTCTTGATTGATTGGATTTTCTAGTCCCTTGATTGATTAGATTTTCTAGTCCCTTGATTGAGTTACCGTTTTTGAGGTTTTAAGGTTTTTAGGTAGGGGGGGGGGGGTTAGGTGGGTTGGCGTTCAAAATCTCTTGATTGAATTAATTAGATTTTCTAGTCCCGTGGTTGAATTAAATTTCCTAATCTCTCGATTAAGTTAATCTTAATTAAATTGACAGAAATTCCCAATTCTCTCTGATAACCTAATCTAATTTTCTCCCCTCTCTCCCCCCCCCCTCCACCACCCTCCACCCCCTTCCCCCTCCCCCCACCCCCCTACATTGCAGGCATCTACGTGCATCCAGCTTGCACGGACAACCCTTTCTTCGCCAATTGCAAGCTGATCGTGCAAGCCAGATATTGCACCAACAAATACTATGCTAGATTCTGCTGTCGATCGTGCACGCTGGCGGGTCAGTTGCCTTCCTTCGGGGCGCATCTGCAGTTCGTGAAGAAGAAGAAGTAGGAGGAGAAGAGGAGAGGAGAAGAAGTAGGAGGAGGAGGAGAGGAGAAGAAGTAGGAGGAGAGAGGAGAGGAGAAGGAGAGAAAAGAGAAGAGGAGAGGAGAGGAGAAGTAGGGAGGAAGAGGA
>NW_025917794.1:0-2500 GCF_019202785.1 Penaeus chinensis | reverse complement strand
GAGGCAGTTGCAATCATGGGAGCCCTAGGCCACGCGTCCCTAAGGGAAGGACACGTGGTCATACACACAGACTCCAGGACAGCCATTGACTGTCTTCAGCACAGCTCACCCACAGACAACATCTACCTACTGACCACGATTCTCACAATGGCATAGAGAATTCTTGTTCAGGGTAGAAGAATTATCATCAATTGGGTCCCAAGCCACATCGGCATCAGAGGGAACGAGCTTGCTGACAGACTAGCCGCCGCTGGCAGGGGTATGCCCCTAAATCCCATGACGATAAAACCGAGCCGAAAATTACTTATGGAGAAGTGTGCCTTGGTCGGTCGTACCTTCCTACGGCAGCTCCACAGAGAGGAAACGAGAACCTCCTCCTCGGCCAGCTGGTACTCAGACGCCACAGGCTCTGAACCACTGGCACTCTCTGAAGTAAGCAACAGAGGTACCGAAGTCATTCTTCACAGAATGCGCCTAGGTTACCACTGTGCATGGCAGATTATCCCAACAATCGAACGCGATGAATGGTGCTGCAAGCACTGCGGCGAGCCGAACGCCACACTAGTTCACTACCTAGAAAATTGTAACCATACACAATTCCTGAGACATGGACCGCCCACAACAGCCGCCGTGCTGGTAAAGAGGCTATGCGAAATGCTTACACCATGGCGGCAGGAGCGCTTGCTGGCAATCCCGCCGCCACGGTAAGCACCGAGTGTCAGACAACTCAATGAGACAGCCGTAAAAAAGCTGACACAGGCCGGGCCATATTTAGAAGGCCCGGGCGAAGCTAGAACTTCGCAAACCAAACCCCCCCCCCTCTCTCTCTCTCTCTCTCTCTTTATTCCCATATATAGAGCTTGCGTGACGAACCTCCTTCCTCAATCTTTCCAAGTTGAGTGGCAACTGAAAGCAATGTACATACTTATATATGTACAAATATATACGTGTACTTGCATACATATACATGTGTACATCTATACATTTATATACATATCTATACATACATCTATACATATATAGGAATTTATGTGTGTATATACTTATAGATATACATACTTCTATATACATATATATCCACATACATGTATATACATATGTATACACATACATCTATATACATATATATACATTTATATATATACATAAATATACATATATATCCCCCCAACCCCTTGCCCGTTGTCGCGGGGGGAGGGAGGGGGGGTGTAGGAGGCGGAGACTGGGACCCACTGATGGGGAACTCCCCTGCCTCAGGACTCAGCCCAAGACTCGACTTATTTCGCATGGTCTCCCCCCCTCCTGCTTTTTCGTTTCCGTCCCTTCCCCAATCCCCTCTTCTATCCACTTCCTAAGGTGTGAGAGCCGCGCTGAAAGGATGGAAGGCTGACTTCGTGCCAGTCCTGAACGGCCTGAGGGAGCCATGGGCACGATATTCCTCTGTTTTAGTTGTCTAGTGGACTCCTTCTCTCCCCAACGTACTCCAGGCCTACCACGGCCAATAATGGAGATGTTATACCATTATTAGGGGCAGTAAGGCTTGCCCCTTCATCAAATAGCCCCAATAATTCAGACTCTCCCGATTCCCCGACCCCAGGCTCTCCTTTGATCACGGCTCCGAACACTGCAACAACTCCCCCATCATCAATGCATATTAGTACAGTATCCACCCTAGTCAACACTCAACCCCCAGGAGACATTTCTACTCTCCCAACATGATCAACTTCAACACCTTTACTCCCACAACCTTCTTCATCAACCATCCCATCTCCCCTTATTACTAGCTTACAACCTTATTGTCCACCATAACACTACCTCCCTCAACACTACCCCCTCCTTCACACGCCCCCGTCCTTCTACTACCCCCACCTCTACAAGAATCTTAAATACTCTATTTAGCCCAGACAAATGGGACCGATTTTTCGTGATCCCTCCCACAGCTCCCTACTCTGACAACACCCTTCTCTTCCAGCAATGCCTCCAAAAACAAGTAGGCAAAGTCTCTTTCCGTAGCCGACCCGACCACTCCCGTCTCGGCATAGTAACATCCGGAAACCAAGACATAGCATTATCAAATCTAACTGATCTCTCTGGTAACCCCATTCCTGCAGAACCTCATCCAACCCTCAATACATGCACATGAACTGTTTCTATCTCCCCAGCAAATTGTCCCATTTATAACAAAAATTGGTCAGATTGTGGAGAAGACTTTCTCGCCTGTCTCACAGACTTACAGATGCGATATCAGTACATTGCTACTCCATTCCTCCCAGAGGTCATCGTAAGAATCCCACTAAAATTGCCAGAATTACTTTCCGTAGACATGACCTTCCCTTCAATGTTTACATAGGCGGAGAATCCCTCTCTGTCCGACCATATCAACCTCCTCGTCAGTGCCAAAATTGTTGGCGTTTAGGACATCCTGCCAAACATTGCCATTCCACAGCCAGATGCCCGCTATGTGCCCAACCTGGCCATTCTCGATCAAACTGCTCTGTAC
>NW_025917793.1:27500-31611 GCF_019202785.1 Penaeus chinensis | reverse complement strand
GGATGGAGAGAGGGAAGGGAGGGAATTTAAGGGGGGAATAAGAGTTGAGGAGTAATGAGAGAATTGTGTTAGGTTTAGGTTAGTACATGAAGGATATGAAGGGAAAGAAAAGATAGAGAGGATGTTAAATTATATATAAAATCCCATAACAAAGATATTGGTGTGTGTGTCAGGAACCCTCCTTCATGCAACATTGCAGCGTCCAACCATGAAACGATATGCACGCATGAGCCCGCACCCGTAATGAGCAATGCCTCTTTTTTACCTAGCCTGGCCTGTTTTGCCCGACATCATTAACGAAACATGAAGGTCTCTGGATTTACTTATTTATTTATTAGTTTTAGTCTTTTCAGTTTTGGATAGTTATTCTTCAAGAGTTTTCTTTCTTGTTATCGTAAGCGAGACACTAACTTCCTATATGACACAGGAGACAGGCAGAGCACCTGAGTGGACCCTTAAGCAAGGAGTCGCACTGATTTCGTACTGCGCCCTCTTACACTGCAGACAAAGCAGTGACTCATTCATTCAGCTTTTTTTTTCTCATTCACTCAAATTCTTTTTTTTTTTCTCTTTCACTTCCTTACTCTCTCTTTATCTCATTTATATTCGTTCTGCCTCACGGACTTAGTCGCACTTTCTCTGACTTACTCCCTCTCCCTATCTCTCGGTCATTCAATTTATCTATTTCTCAGGCCTAATTATGAGAATGCAAACCTCACACTTATTTCATACCTCATTCCATTTAGGGGAAATTTTCCTTTCACTTCACAAAGATAAAAATCACACCTCTCTTTTGACAGAATTCACATCTACGTTTGTGTGTGCGAGTTTGCTATGTGTGGGTGTGTTTGTATCTGTGTGTTTGTATCTGTTTGCAAATATTAGTATGAGTGCTTGTTTCAATGTGCTTGTCTCTTTCTTTGTCTCTGTGCGCGTGTGTTCATATGTTCATATATTTTATCTTTCTCTCTCTCTCTATTTACATATCTCGTTCTCTCTCTCTCTCTCCTTATATATTGCCCCCCCCCCCCCTCCCCTCTCTAAGATCTTATTTATATCTTTACCTGTTTTTTTTCTCTCCCCCTCCTCCTACCATCTCTCTCTATCTCTCCTTCTCACTGCCTCTTTTTCTTTTTCCATCTCTTTCACTTTTACTCCTTTTCTTGTTTAACTAACTCTCTCACTCTCCTCTCGCTTCCCTTCAACCCCTGACTTTCTCTCCCTGATTCTCTCCCTCTCTCTTTCCCTCTTTCTCTCACTTTTCTCCCCTACCTCCCCTCTCTTTCTGTCTCTCGTTATCTCCTCTTTCCTAACCCCTATATCTCTCTATTTCCCCCTCCCCAGCTCTCGTTCACTCTCTATCTCTCTTTCTACAACCATTTCCGTGTGTCTCTCCATCTCTTTTTCTCTCAACTCCTCTCTCTCGCCTTATCCATCCCTCTCCATTTCTCCCTTCTTAGGCCGCATCTCTCCCCTCCTCCTCCGTATCTCTCTTTCTGTCTCTCTCCTTCCCTCCCTCCCTACCTCTGCCTGCTTTTCCATCCCTCCACACGCTCTCCTTGTCGTCAGCCTTGAGGCAGCGCTACAGATATTTATGGAGAAGTCTTTTCATCCTCCTTACGCGTGCTGTTGTGTGTCTTTATGTTTTTTTCTTTCCTTGAATTTCTCTCTTTCATTCTCTCTATCTTCCTTCCTCCTGACTCACTCCATCTCTTTCTTTCCCATTCTAACTCTCGCTATTTCTCTCTTTTTCTGCCTCACCTCCTCTCTTCCTCACACACTCTGTCTCTCACTTCTTTTCTCTCCCTCTTTGTAAATTGCTTTTCTATCTCTTTCATTCGAAATTACTTCTCACTCTAACAATTACTTTCT
Source organism: Penaeus chinensis (assembly GCF_019202785.1). Lineage (NCBI taxonomy): Eukaryota > Metazoa > Arthropoda > Malacostraca > Decapoda > Penaeidae > Penaeus > Penaeus chinensis. The sequence goes on along the minus strand of NW_025917793.1, from coordinate 29,739 downwards.
CTCTTCACCCTCAATTATTCTTTCAATCTCCCAATTACTTTCTCTCACTCTCCTAGTTACTCTCTTCCTTTCTCTTTACATCTCTCGTTTTCTTTCTCTCTCCCTTTTAATCTTTCCGAGACAACTGCGTGTTTCCTCCACCTCTGACCCTGGGAACATAGTGTGACGTAACTTCAAAGATAAGCAGCTGACTGCTCTTTCTTATCATCTGTTCTTTAAATGTTTCCCGAACTACCGTATATATTGCAAGCTTCTCCGCCCATGAGTAGCTGTCCACAGACGTAGCTTCAGCTTCTTTGTCAACCTTTTTAGTTTATTCATTTATTTTTATCTTTTCATTTCTTTTTATCTTTCAATGTTGCTTTCGCTTTCATTCGCCTCCTGTCTAGTGGCCAGGCTTTTAGTTCGTCTGGGCAGAGCGCAAGGCTGCCTCGCAACCTGCCATCGCTGCCACCAGGAGCTGCAAGCTCGCTGCTTTACGGGGCCTTTCCCAGGGCCAAGCTCGTTGGCAGGTGCCACTGACACTGTGCCAACCCTTCGCAACTCTAGTACATTGGTCGCGGTAAGCTCAGTTGTGGATGCCAGCCTCTAGTAGCATTAAGCCACTCGAACTCTACAGGCCCCTCCACCACGTTCCACGTGTCTCCTGAACTCAACCTTTTCCTTCACTTGTGGTCCGATTTAGGTCAAGGCAATCGGCCGAGTAAAGAATCTAACAAATGGGATGATCAATAAAAAGGAAAAAACAAACAAGCACTTATCAAGATGTCATAGAACACGAACAAATTCGACTCCTTTCGGGCGACTGGCTCTTTGCACTTTCACAATCCCCTCAGTATAAATATGCAAAGCTCTTGAACTCTTCCAGTTCTCTGGCTCACTCTTTCCTACCTCAAGGTCCTATTTATGTCTTCGAACCATGACCAGGAATTCATGTGCGTGCTCGTGTATGTGTATGTGTATACACTGCATACAAGTAGATATATGTGTGTGTCTGATTCGTGTATGTGCGTGCATGCGTGTATATGTGTTATGAATATGTGTAAGTGTTGTGTGCGGAAGAGTACGTATGTGTATACAATATATGTGCATTAGTGAGTGTATTTGTACGTGTACATGTGCGTGTGCTTTTATGTGTGCCCAGCCGTTCTCATCTTCTCTGCACACTTTTCGTTAAAAATACTTCATATATACTAAAAACAGGGGTTCCTTTGAGAAAAAAAAAAAAAAAAATAAAGGGAGTGGGGGGTCCTCAAAGGTGCAAAGGAATCCCTGGTGCATTCCTTTGTCTAGTCGGGGCGGCAGCTGAATGAAATCTCTTATCTCTCTCCTCTCCCCCTGCCACTCTCTTTCGTTCCTTTTTGCCCCCCCCCCCCCCTCCCCCGTCTCTCTCCCTATTTTTCCTTCCTCTGTCTTCTCTTTAGCCGCCCCCCCCCCCTCCTCTTTTTCTCTCTTTCGCTTTCCCTCTAATCCTTCTAATCCTCCCTCCCTCTGCCATTGCATCCCTCCACACCCCCTCCCTTGGGCTCAGCTGAGATAGGGCATCGCTTCAAATACTTACGAAAAGTCTTTTGCCGTAGGTCTGTAGTTTTAAAAGCTTTCGAACTGAGTATATATGGCAAATTTCTCCTTCAGTAATAGCTGTTCACATAAGTAGTTTTTTTCCGGCTGATTTTCTGTCTTCATTCTCCCTTTTTTTAGTTTCTTGTCTCTTGGTTTATAGCAATATATATATATATATATATATATATATATATATATATATATATATATATATATATATATATATATATATATATATATATACATATATATATATATATATATATATATATATATATATATATATATATATATATACATATCTATATATATTTTTTTTTCTTTTCTTTTCTTTTCTTTCCTTTTTTTATCATTATATTTCTTCTAGCTTCATTTAGGTGTTTTCTTCATTCAACTTTGCTGTTGCTTTCATTTGCCTCCTGCTTTCTGGCAAGGTTTGTAGTTCGTCTTGGGTTGGGTCGCGAGAGGACGTGGGTGCGGCGCCGCTGACCGGCTTTGAACTTATGTCAAGTAATACACTTACACGCACCTACATACGCATACACTCCGACACACAAACCTCTACACACATAAATATACGCACACCCTCACATATACAGACGAAAACACACACACACACACACATATATATATATATATATATATATATATATATATATATATATATATATATATA